>NC_141023.1:45817500-46117500 GCF_052040795.2 Danio rerio | reverse complement strand
TGAAATTACTCAGCAATACCACAGAGTCACTGCCCTTTATCTCAGAGCACAAAACAAACACTGACAGGAAATGACATCACTGTGGTTTAGAGACATATGGTTTACCTTCACCAGGGTGGGTCCGGGTCTTGTGGGAACAGCAGCAATGACGGTCTGAGTGGCATTCATTTTTATTCGACTATCTTCTGCTGAAGTTCGGTTTAGGATGTCCGAGCACTGGCATGTAGGTAGACACATGTGAGATAAACAGTTTTTAAAAAGCCATATGGCCACAAAGAGTGATAAAAACATAATGGAAGGGGAAATATCAGTTGATAAGATAGATACTGTTCTGCAGAGCATATTGCTTCTTATGCTTTAATAGATGGATTTGATATCAGTCTTTCTTTTATCAAATGCTTCAAGTAAATATTTGCAGTGAATTTTCCTGTACTGGTTTACAGACAGTGTGGTCTGGATGTAGGGACTGTTAAGAGGCTGACCTGGAGTTTGGAGACAGTCGGAGGCGATACAGACGATGAATCAGGCAGTCTGGTTTCCACAGGAGAAGATGCAGAGCACTGAGACTCGTGACTAGCTGGCTGATCTGGAGACAGAGCTTCGCTGCTGTCATCATTGAAGTTACAGTCGTCCACTTCATCAACTGCAGGAGCAGACAAAACAGGAAACAAGAAACAACAGCAACAACAGCATATTAAATAAAACTAGAAGAAATGACAAAAGATAAGGCAAAAAATGAAAACAAAAAACAAAACAGGAGAAGGCAAAACAAAACAAGAACATACAAAACAAGGAACAAGACAAAACAACAGAACAATAAACAAAACGAGAAATAATAAAACTAAATAATAATGAAAAAACAAACAAACAAACAAACAAACAAACAAAAAACAAGACAAAAAAAGAAACAAAATAGGGCAAAACAAGAAACAAGACAAAACATTAAGCAAAACATTAAACAAAATTGAAAAAATGACAACAATAAAACAAAACAAATTAAGACAAAACAAACCAAGATTAGGCAAAACAAAGAAACAAGACAAAACAACAACAAATAAACAAAAAAAAAATTAGCATAAAGAACAAAAATAAAACAAACAAACAAGACAACACAAAAATGAAGCAAGAAAGAACAAAACAAGGAACAAGACAAAACAACAACTCCTTAAACAAAATCAGAAAAAAATTACAAAGAATAAGACAAAAATGAAAAACAAACAAACAAAGAAAAAAGACAAAAACAAGACAAGATACTTTACAACAAAAAACAAAAATGAAATGAGATCAGACAAAACGAAAAAAAAAAGACAAGACACAACTAAAACCAACACGCTTAGACAAAACAAAGAAACAAGACAAAACAACATCAAATTAAGAAAACAAAATGAGGAGAAATGACAAAGAATAAGAGAAAAAATAAAAAGGAAAAAACAATTAAGACAAGACAAAAATTAAATAATATTAAGTAAAACAAAAAAAGACAGGGGGGGGGGTACAATGTATTATTAGGTTATTCTTATTTTGCCTTTTTTCAGTAAGATCCATCAACTAATAAATCAAGACGTGTTTTATTCTATGTGATTTCTCACTGTAAAGTAGAGAGACACAACTCTCATTACATTTTAATACATCAACAACTAGTTATTTAGTTCAGTTCTATGTGAAATGTTGTCACCACCTGCAAGTTGTTCAATGTACTTTTCACTCCTGTAAATTAATGAATAACAGAACCGGATTCTCCAGTGTGTACATGGCCGAAGTGTTCATTATAGTCGATGAACCATATAATTATGGCAGGGCTTCTGTAATATTGAAAGTCAAATTGAAGACTTTTTAAGACTGTTTAAAGACCATTATGAATGAAATATCAGACTTATACAGGACTAAGTGCTGCTTTTTTGTTGTTGTTTTTTTTTTTTCAAATAGGCCAGCTGTGCCAGTGGTTGCACAAGATTTTTATTTGCCCCACCGAAAAAATTTGAATTACTTATTTCTTGGCCACACAATTTAAACAACGTTTCAGTAAAGTCTACTACTCTTCTATAATAAACTAAACGTATGCAACAGTCTGTCCAGGTTAGTGTCCTCACCAGGTCCCTATAAATACAGATAATATTTAAACAAATGCTATTGTAAGAAAGATAACTGAACTATATTGCTAAATACATTTACCAATACAATTGTTAAAAGTATTAATGAGATAGATTGTTGCTGAATGAATGGAAGTCCCTCATGACAAGTGTTTAAGACTTTTAAGGCCTAAAATTTTGTTTTTTAAAATGATAATATTTTAATACTTTTTAAGACCCTGAGGACACACTGTTAATAAATAAACGGTATTAATATTTTGGCCGATAATGATTACTAGAAAAATAATAATAAACATTTATTGGCCGATGGTCATTTTAATCTCCAGCGGTACTTTCTCGGTTGGAGATTACTTCCTAATGAACTACAACTCCCAGTGCTCTCTGTGCTCATCAACCCCTACAGCAGCTGACAATAATCCAGACACTCACACACAGACACAGCTGTATCTCATAATGCACTGATTACAAAGACTATATATACACCTAACCTTCTCACACACATTGGGGAGTCTTGTTTTATTGCGAATATTATAAATCGGTTTTCCTGATTTGTTTGCGACTCTTGCCTTGTTCCTCGTTTTGATTCATAGCTGCCTAGTCTGACCTCTCGCCATTTTGATCACAAATATTGGATTACCCTTGTGCTCCTGTTTCTGACCATTGCCTGAACAAACTAGACTTTAATAAACTGCATTTGGATCCACAAGTCTTTTGCAAGCATCCACTTTGTAACAAAACAGCTAATCAAAATCCATTCTGCTTTAAAGGGTTAGTTCACCAAAAAATTGTTTATACTTTATCCTTGACACTTGATTTACTTTTTAATGACTTATAGTAAATTTTTTATGAATTTATTAACACTGTTGAACACAGAATAAAATATTTTCGAAGCCATTTTCATCCATAGTATACGCTAAAATTATGTTTTTTGTTTGTTCAAACTACTTATTTAAAGTGAGCTGAAACAATCCAACTAATCATTTTTTAGGAACAACTTAATCGTTTTAAGTTCAATCTACTTAAATTTGTAAAAACTAATAAGCTACCTTAATTCTTTCATGTTGTCCCAACACAAATTGATTTCATAAACTCTTTTACAGGGTATAAACAAAAATGCTGTCGATGTTTTAGAACAAGTATGGAGGTATGGACCACTTTTTGGTATGTCTTCCTTATTATGCAGGTAAATAACCCTCGTTTTTACCAATGTCAACAGGCAGGATGTTCTTCTCCACCAGCTCCATTGGTCCAGGTCTCTGTGCGATCTTCTCATTGAGGTCATCTGCCAGACGTGCCCTCTTCAGTTTCATCTGAGTAGCTTGCAAAGAAGGCTCTGCGTGGGTTTCTGAAACAAATAAACAACTTCAGAGCATTTAGAAAGCTACACGATAAAGTCTCCAGGAAGTGAGACAAAGTATTTTTATAAGACTGGTGTTTTTTTAGCACATCTGTTCGGTGAGGTACGTACCTTGTAAAATGTGCATGCGAACAAGTTCAGCACGGTCAGGTCTGCTTCGAATTTTGTGTTTCAGGAAGTTCTCAGTCTGTATAAGATAAAAATACATATAAATTGAGTAAATTAATATATAAAATGGTTTATATTTAGAAAACAACATGGTATAAATAAATTAATTACTGAACAGCATTGATTACACATGATTTTAAGCAGATTAATTAAATTTTATGGTGTTGTGATCTTTTCATAACCTTTACTAATAAGGTTTTTAAAGGGCAGTTCGTTAATGAATCATGGAAAGTGTAAGAGTAATACTGAGAAGAGCCAACTTACCCTTGCCCTTTCCAAACTTCTGACCTGCTCATGAAAAGCCGCAGGTGTCTTCAGCGCTGGAAGAAAAAATAAACATCCGTTAATTACATAACACTGACATGACATTATTTCATATCTTTAAAATAGATATGTGCAAATCGCATTTGGTATGTTAAACTGTTGAACTCTGAGACTCTGTGTCAAGTAAAGTTCATACATGTGTGCCCTAAAGGATAATCTTAGAGTTATTGTACTGAAGGTAAACTAGAAAGTCAGCATTCTGCCTGATTTTAGAGAGTGTGCACTTTTATAACTATGTTGACAGATTTAAGCAGAAAACTACTGTAAATTTGCCAATAGGAGCTAAAAATACAAATAAAGAAATAGTTCACCCAAAAAAAGAAAAATCTGTTATCATTTACTCACACTTTAAATATACAAGTTTCATTCTTCTGCTGATCACAAAAGGCTTATTAAAAAATGGTGAACTTGACTTCCATAGTATTTGCTTTTCCTACTATGGAAGTCAATGGTCAGGTTTCCAGCTTTCCTTAAAATCTTCTTTTGTGTTCAACAGAAGAAAGAAGCTCAAAAATGTTAAAAACCATGTAAGGGTGAGTAAATATTCAGTAAATATTTGGGGGAACTATCTCTTTGATGAAAGATATATTCTCTAGAACAAGCCAGGCCTTTTGAGAGGATGATTAAGAAACAATATAGAAGAGATAATATAGCCAAAATTAAAGCTTCTGCTGTTGATTTACTCACACTCCAGGTAAATGAAAAAAAATAGTCTAAGGTAGTGACTCCTTTCCTCATCGAAAATGAAGATTTTAATATTAAAATCTGAAACAACAGAAGTCCTTGGTGATTTATAAATTGATTTTATATAAACAAATTTTGGGAGAAGCATGATTAATTTTGACAAGGCTAATTCATTATCGTCAATCATTCTATTATCCAATCAGCTTAGGACCAAACCCCTATAAATAGTCAAACACATCATACCTCTGTTTTCTCTCAACTTTAGCATCCCTCCACCACCCCAACTATACACTATTAAACCTGATACCCACATAAATCTTTAAGGGGAGCGTTCTGGAGCTGGGCTAGACAGTGTGCACAGACCCCATCACTCTCTCTATCCTGATAAGAGGAATAACACGGGTTAAGGTGTCTTTCCAAGCTTAGAGACCTCTCCTAGGACAGCACAGCAAATACACATGTTCTATTCGGTCAAATATCTGTGAGTGTGAACCCGTGAAATGCAAGTTGATGGCTACAGGCACTTTGAGAAAAAAAAAAAACAAAAAACAAGCACACAGTAAGTGGTGGCTGCTGCTGATGTCTTTGCAAAAAAAATAAATAATAATAATTAACATTAAAAATTGTAGGTAACACTTTATTTTGATGGTTCATTTGAGTATTAGTACACTAAAAAAAACATTGCAAGTACATGTCAACTTACACTAAGCCTAACCCCAACCCAAACCTCAACCTAACAATCTACTGATAATCTAATGAGAGTTAGTCGGCATGTAGATGCAATGTAACTTAAATTTAACAAACGGACCATCAAAATAAAGTGACTAAAATGTACATTATTTTCACTTTCCTGAAGCTCCAGATTATCATGAATGCACCGAGTGCTGTGTGATTTGTCTGTCAGTTAAAAGTAATAATGTAGAAATAACAGATTGATTTGCATTATAAGACCTCAAAGGCACAAGTGTTAATTTTGTTTAGCTCTAAATGCTATTGATTCAGCTATAACTCTTCTTTAGAGAAAATCACCTTTCGTGTATTGTGTAAAGTCGCTGTTCGTGAATATAAATAATCTGTAATGCTTCTACTGTAAGATCAAAGTGAAAAGCAATTTTTATTCTAGTCTCTGAAACAAAAACTGATTCTTAAAGGGACAGTTCACCTAAAAAAAACAAAAACAAAAAACAATAATTCTGTTGAATACAAAAGACATTATTTTGAAGGAAGCTGTAAACCTGTAACCACTGACTTCCAAAGTAGAAGACACAAATACTGTGGAGGTCAGTGGTTCCAGCTTCCTTGATTTTTTTTCGACTGAACTAATTCCCGTATATACCTACAAAGTCTAGTTGTATCTGAAGTCTGAAAGAGTTTAGTTTGTGTTGTCGACATGTTGAGAAGACGCTGTTTTCTGCACTGTGAAAGCAAGTTTACTTTGTATGCTCTTCTGTAGGATGAAATCTCAAGCTAATACAATAAAACGTACATCATTGTTAAAGCTCATATTGCTGTTTACTAATGCTGAGGGAAAGCTGAAATTCAGAGATGATAATTGGAATTTGGTTTCTGACAAACACTGCAAGCGTTCAATCAATCACAATGACTGGGCAAAATCTGACCAGTAAGAGCAGAAAGCCCTGGCAAAACTTGGTGGTGTATACCCTGTTCTGATGGCGCAGCATTTTCATCTATATTGTGACTGAGAAGTACATTATTTGTGTTTTTTTTTTTTTTAAATTCCAAAGCCTGATGAAATAGATATAAAAATGTTTGTAATACTGCAAAATATGCTCAATGTTTCAGAGGTATATCGAGTTCTGGGGATATATCGATATTATTCCCCAGCGTGATGCAGGATTATCCAATATCTTTCATATTGATATGGTTTGAGGCCACACATGTGCATTCTGTGCAAATAAAAAAAATGCATGTAAAAATACCTTGGCCCTTAAGAGGTTAAAATTGTTGCCTCATTCTCTGTATTTTGCAAAATATGTAAATGATTGTGTGTTAAAAGTTGTAAATCGCCTTGTACGGCTTGAAACTTACAGTATCTATTATAGATCAGTGCTTGAACTGTGTCTCTCAGGTTAAATCTTTATGGGGCTATTCACATATTGCGTCCAAAACCACGTTGAATACGCGATGTGGCTTTGATGTTTGCTGCTATGGCCACCATCAGCTGTTCCTCACGTGTGGCACGGAAATTTTTTTAAAAAATAGTTCAACTTTTGCCACTGTGCGGATTAATACTGAATATGTGTCATTGTTATTACTTGGGGTTTAAACAACACAATCTCACGGCAATTCGTAACTTTTTCATTTAGTGGCTAATTCGTATGAATTCGTACGATCTAATTCGTACAATTTAGTACGATTTGCTTAAACTTCATAAACTTCACTATGCACTCTAGGGCATGCCCGTAGCCAGGGGGGGTTCGGGTGGTTTGAACGAACCACCCCCCTACGGCCAAAAGGTCCAGAATTTGTCCTTTTAATTATTCTATATAATTTTATATTATATAATATATTTATTATATAATTAATATAATATATTTATGTAGCGCCACCTAGGTGTATTAAGTTTAAGATAGCGCTCCAGGTTCAATACACTAAACGCCTACAGATATGTTGAAGTAGGCCCCTCTGATATATTTCAATGACGTAATGTAAATAAGGCAGATGAGAATATAAATATTTGCTGTGTTTGAATAAATTACCAGAAATAAACTCTGTGAATAATAAAACTCTTAGATAAATCAGAAAATATAAATAATTTAATTAGAATAGAAATGTAAATATTGGGAAAAACCCCAGATGTAAAACAAAATACAAAATATAGAATTTATGCACAGCTAAAAGACAGTAAAATGACCCAAAGTCAAACCCAGCAATTTACAGTACAATGAAGAATATTAATTAAACCAATATAGAAAAATACCACCTTTCTACACTCTAACAATTAAACTTATAAATCAACAAGTGGCTAAGAGTGACTGAATATGTTTCTCTTTGAAAGTGGCTACAATTGTGTCACTAAATTACACACTGAATTAACCCTATATAAACTATTAGTATAAATCTATACTGTAAAACACGCAGCAGTATTTTATGCTCACTGCATCTCCATAAACAACTCAATACTCTGTGGGCCCACACACTCACACATTCATACACCCCCCGTTGCAGGCCTGTATCGCTGCTAGTGTACGTTGTGGCCGGGAAAATGAAAATGGCCTCTTCACTCTCCTGAGCACAAATAAAATTAAACAAGATACCTCAGATGAAGATGACCTTGATCCAGATGACAGCAAACCAGATGCCAGCGATCCAGATGACAGCGATCCAGTTGACAGCGATCCAGATGCCAGCGATCCAGATGACAGCGATCCAGATGACAGCGATCCAGTTGACAGCGATCCAGATGACAGCGATCCAGTTGACAGCGATCCAGATGACAGCGATCCAGTTGACAGCGATCCAGATGACAGAGATCCAGTTGACAGTGATCCAGATGACAGCAATATATGACAGTTCTCCAAACTGACAACACTTGTGAACAACGGGCCAACGAGCCGCGATCGATCGGCGAACTTCTGCCGCGGGTCTTTCAAATCCTCACTTTCACTTTTTCTCCCCAGCTGATGAGAGGCAAATCTCATGTAGTATTCAGGCTATTTGTGGTGCTATTTGCTCCTCTTTGACTCTTTCAACGTTGTTTCATGCTAATCTAACAGTCTCTCTTTTTTCTCCTCCTTATTTTCGGTTTAACCGTCTCTCTCTCAGTTCAGCTTTAGTCCTCTGTAACTGTCAGTTGACAATCTAGGCATTTAAAAAATGCTCACTCACTCTGAACTGACTAATAACTGACACTGGAAACTTATATGATGAAAACACACCGCGAACTTAAAACAAACACAAAACAAACTCAAAGTAATCAAAAACGTGTTGTTCACACGCAATATATATTCACTTGTTTTTATACTCCGTGAATGTTACGCAATCAAAACAGCCGCGACGCGAGTCTCCCCTTCAGTTTCCAAAACTGCCGGCTGTGTCTCCTCTCTCCGCTCTCTGTTCCCAACCGCCAATCACATTTCACACTCCACACCAGAGGGCGGGACTACACGCATATAAACCAATCATGTAGGAACACCTACCAAACTTGTTAACCCCATGTATTTCAGTGAAGGTTGATCAAACTTGCTATCTTATCATATTCTCAGAGATAGACGCTCATATATTACACATCAACATTAGGATGTATATTCACAAATGAATGCAAAACACATTTTAGATTTAATTCTGTTCTAGAACCAATATGAATAAATAACTAAATAAATAAATAAATAACCTTAAGATTACTTTAAAACTTAACTTGTAGAACTTCATTCTACAGGGTTACATGCTCCCCCTTCTAAACATCTCATGTCCTCATGAGATTACCTCATTAAACTTCAATAGTGATCTCAGGCTCAGCACAATTGCTTACTTGAACACAATGAGTACACCGTGCCATAGGGTGGCACCACACTGTATTACAAAACTTTGGTGAACTATCCCCACCTTGTACTTTTACAACCATTCCTCTGTGAACTAAGGTTAAAGACTTGTTAGTGGGTCTCCCCAGACAATCATAGCTCAATCGGTCTATAGGTCTTGTGTTTCTCTTAGGTCGCACATGAACATGCTCTACTACCTCTCTAGTAGTATTGGCTGTTCCAGGATCTCCCCCTTCTAGAGCAGGATCTTCAAGCTCCTCAGGAGTCTGCTCCAATACTGCTTCGTGGCCCTGGTCAGTGACTGATGTGTCATCCATCTCTGCAGCGGGTGTTTCCAATTCATCCTTATTGTAAACTGCTCCCTCATTTATTGAAGATTCCTCCTGTGTTACATACTTTTGAGTTTCATCGACCCTATTCGGGTAGTAATACCACAAGTCATCCTCTTCACTGTCTGAGTCATTTCTCAATCCACTTCCTGTCATGTTCTGATTTATTTCCTTTAATCCTCTTCCATATTTTCTCCCCACAGATTCTGTCCTGATCTTTGTTGGAGCAGCTGTATTTTGAATTTTTCCTGAATCAGACAATCTCACATCATCCCCAACAGGTAAGAGATGGTCTCTGTGAAGAGTCCTCACACTTCCCATCCCAGATTCAGGTTTTAAACGATATACAGGTAAGTTATTCAGCTTTTCAACTATCAGGTAAGGAACAGAATTCCACTTGTCACCAAGTTTGTTCTTTCCAGTCATACCCAGATTTCTTGTCAGCACACGATCTCCTACAGCCAGTGTCTGATGTTTTATGTGCTTGTCATACAATCGTTTGTTTCTCTTTTGACTTTTCTGTGCAGTTTCAGTTGCCAACTGATATGCTTGTTGTAACTCTGACTTCATTCTTTCTACATATTGTCGATGGCTACCAGCTCCTTTTCCATCAGGTGAAGTTCCAAAACACACATCCACTGGCAGACGAGCCTCTCTTCCAAATAGAAGATAGTACGGGGAATATCCAGTTGCATCATTCTTAGTACAGTTGTAAGCGTGCACTAATCGGTTGATGTGCTGACTCCATCTGTGTTTCTCCGTAGGATTCAGAGTACCGAGCATGGACAGCAGTGTTCGGTTGAATCTTTCTGGCTGAGGATCTCCTTGTGGATGATAGGGTGACGTTCTGGATTTTCTTATACCAAGCATGTTAAGCATTTCTTTTATGAGACCACTCTCAAAGTCTCTTCCCTGATCTGAGTGGATTCGGGTGGGTAAGCCATAGTGAACAAAAAATTTGTCGCACAGTACTTTGGCCACAGTTAGTGCTTTCTGATCTTTGGTTACAAATGCTTGTGCGTAGCGAGTGAAGTGGTCGGTTACAACCAGAACATTGCTTAGACCTCTGGAGTCAGGCTCAATAGATAAAAAGTCAATACATACTAAGTCAAATGGCCCATTGCTGGTTAGGTGGTTCAGTGGAGCAGCCTTCTTAGGTACTGTTTTTCTTGTTACACATCGCCCACAATTCTTAACATACTGCTCCACATAGCTAGACATTCGGGGCCAATAGAATCGATCTCTCAGTAGTTCAGTTGTTCTCTCCACCCCCAAATGACCAGAGTCATCATGCAAGGAGCGCAGTACATGGGACCAATACCTTGAGGGTAAGACAAGCTGTATATTTTCCTTTCTGCAGGAACTGTTGGTGACTCTGTACAGAAGTTTATTTTCAATTTTCAACTTGGGTCCCTGCCGCCGTAACAGAGCAATTGAATCATCTGAACTCCTAGTATCAGTAAGTATTTGTCCAGACTCCAATTCTCGCTTCACTATACCAATTACAGGATCTTCATCTTGAGCCTTACTTAACTCCTCATGGCTCAACTGTTCCATAGGACTGAAACTCAATGAAGTGGGACAAGCAAATGCTTCTGGGATACTGTGAGGAGAGACACATAGATGATCCACTAGCCTGGAGGATGACTCATCACTTTCATTAATTCTTGCCAACTGGCAAATAGCTTTTACTCCTGACTTTGAAATTTCCTTCCATTCTGTTGAGATAGCTGATTCAAAGGGGTAGCGTGACAATACATCAGCATCCGTGTTGTGACTCCCAGGCTTGTATTGTAAGCTAAAGTTGTATGTGGCTAAAGCAGCTAACCATCGGTGACCTGTTGCACTCAACTTGGCGCTGGACAGCACATAGGTAAGTGGATTGTTGTCTGTTTTCACCACAAACTGAGCACCATAAAGATAATCATGGAACTTGTCCACAACTGCCCATTTAAGCGCCAAGAACTCAAGCTGATGAATGGGGTAACGCTGCTCAGATGCACTCAGCTTTCGGCTTGCATAGGCTACTGGCCTAAGTCCACCAGGATGCTCCTGATTCAAAACAGCTCCCAGACCATTAAGGCTAGCATCCACATGAAGAACATAGGATTTGTTAGGGTCGGCGAAAGCAAGTACTGGGGCATGTGTGAGACAATAAATGATCTTGTGAAATGCTGCTGTACAGTTATCATCCCAACGCTCTCCAAAAGGCTCAGACGTTTTGTGATATTTTCTGACATCTGCGGTCTTTTTGTTTTGGCCAGATGTTGGTGGGTACCCTTTAGTGAGTTCTGTTAATGGCCTTACAATGGCTGAGTAGTCTTTTATGAATCGTCGGTAAAATCCACAGAAACCAAGAAAGGATCTCAGTGATTTCAGATCAGTGGGCATTTTCCAGCGGGTTACCGCCTCAACTTTAGCTGGGTCTGGTGATACTCCAGCAGCTGACACAATGTGCCCCACATAACGTACTTGGGACTGACAAAACTGGCATTTATCAATTGAAACTTTGAGGCCACACTCTCTGAGTCGATCTAAAACTTTTAATAGTCTCTCTTCATGTTCTTCAAGAGTGCGCCCAAACACAATGATATCATCCAGATAGACTATTACTTGAAGGAGATGCATGTCACCAACAGCTTTTTCCATTAGCCGTTGAAATGTGGCTGGAGCTCCAGTAATCCCTTGAGGCATACGTTCAAACTGGAAAAATCCTAAAGGACAGATAAATGCTGTCTTTTCTTTGTCCTCCTCAGCCATAGCTATTTGATAATATCCACTGCGAAGATCTAGCACAGAAAACCACTTACTGCCAGCCAAACAGTCCAGAGCATCATCAATCCTGGGAGTAGTGTACTGATCGGGGATGGTGCGAGCATTTAGAGTTCTGTAGTCAATGCACATCCTAACTGCTCCACTCTTTTTCCTTGCAATTACAATGGGCGATGCATACTGGCTTCTTGATTCTGTAATTATTCCAGCCTCTAAAAGTTCTTTGATATGGCGTCGCACATCCTCGATGTCTGCAGGAGCGATGCGTCTGGAGCGCTCTCTGAAAGGTTTGGTGACTGTCAGTCTAATGTTATGTTCAACTCCTTGGGCTAATCCCACATCCCACTCATTGGTAGAAAAGACATCACTTCTGACTGCCAACTTCTGACGGAGTCTCATTTCCCATAACTCAGGAATGGATGAGTCTTCAAATTTAAACAGGCTTGGGTCAATTACTTGAGAGCTTTTTTCCCCAGAACCAACAGTAAGTGTGTCAGTAAGGTACACATTGGCCATTATTGTACCCGATGGAATTGAAATGTCCTTTGAGGTTTCATTATGGACTAACACTTGCACACTGTTATCTTGAATGGTGGAAAAGGGAAGCACAAATGGAGTTATGAATGTACCAGCTGGAAGATTGTCCTCTTCAGGTGAGTCTACCACAAAAAATTTTTTTCTCAAGGGGTTTTCAGTCTCTATTTTACAGACAGCCAGTACTTCTCCTCTAGATGGAACTACACACTTTTCAGGTCCCATCCACCGTACTTTCCCCTCAGGCTGGTCGATTAAGGTATTTTTACATGTCTGCTGATTGAGATGGATTTCAGGAAGGTTAGTATGAATTCTTAAAGCTTGTGCAGTGCTGGATGATTTTACATCATGACTGAGAGTAGCAAGGCGCTGGAAGAAACTGGCGTTTGTTCCAATAATGACTGGTAACTGGGAGGGCCCTTGAGGTTCAGGACATACGAGAGCCAAGATGGACAGCGGCTCCTTTACTCCACTGACTGAGAACGGGAAAGTGACATCCACTACTATATATCCCTTATAAGGATAACTGGACGAACTGAGGCCCCATATGGATAATCCAGTCAAGGGGTGAATCGGTACATAATCTAAATTCTTAGAGTACCAACTCTCAAACACTATTGTCACTTGTGATCCACTGTCTAACAGGGCTTGACATAAATGTCCATTAATTGTCACTTCTACTGTTGATGCTGGTCCAACTAGGCCTTTTGGAATACTGCTGGCTTTGTTTATGTCTGTCTGACTCTTTTTAGAGAAACAAACTTGGTTCTGGGTTTTTCTGCTTTCATTAGCCTCGGACTTAAAACTCTTAGCTTGCCGCAAAGAACGAATTAGCTTCTGGATTACTTGGTCTGAATTTTGTGGGGCTTGACATTTTGTCGCAATATGACCGTCTTGTCCACATTTGTAACAGAAATAATCATCTTTTGTTCTGGTTGACTTTCGGCTAAATGATGATGAAGTGGACTGTGATGGTTTTGGCCGTTGTTCTGTAACCTCTAGTGAGCCCTGAGAAGGACTGACACTCATAACTGCCAACTGTTGTTGTAAGTACTGAACTTGTTTCTTTAACTCTTGAACTTCTACATCTTCTGTTTTTTCCATCTGGTTAGGTTTCTCTCTGGATTTAACCACCAAAGAAGAAGTAGAAACAGTTTTGGGCATGACTCCACATAAGTGTGCACGCAGCTCTTGAATCTCTCCTTTGAGTTCTTGAATGACAGATGTGCTTGTGGTTTCATCACAATACTGTATGGATTTGGCTTTAGCTGACCTTCTGTGGCGAGAAGCTTCACTCTCTTCTGCCTCACGTATTTCCTTCAGCAGACTCAGGAAAGAAGGTGGGCATGCTGTACGTTCTCGAAGCCTCAACTGTAGCAACATGAGATCAGAATTCACTGCCCCTCGAATGAGTTGTTCTACTCGCACTTTATCGGCCATTCTGAAAGACAGGCCATTTCTTTCCACCACTTTTTTTAGAGCTTTGTCAATTCTCCTCAGAAACTCTGATAATGCCTCCCCTGCATTTTGACGCATAAGTCGAAACTTAAAATACAGATCTTCACCAGACTCTGAAGATCCAAAGGAACTCTCTAATGCTTCCACATACTCTAAAGCACCTGCTTCTGGATTTGAGAAACGAACAGCTCTCACTATTTCCATTGCTGGTCCTTTAAGGCTTTCCATGATTCTGCGTCGTTTTTCTTTTTCAGTACAGTCACACTCAGTTATCATGAGCCTTGCTTGATCTATCCAGTTATCCATGTTTTCCTCTCCAATTGGGGTTGGAACAATGGCTGAAAATGTCCGAAGTCGTCGGTATGCATTTCCATCACTTGTTGGCTTTATGGTCTTTTCCAGTACTTCACCCATTGCACGTATAATTGATTCAGGAGAACTATCACCAGCACTGTGGGGTGTAATTAAAGCTTTTACGTCACTAAAAGTTTTCCCTTCCTCCATCAGGAACTTTGTCAGCTTTTCAGAGAATCCTTCAGCATCTGTATTAGAGGCACTTTCACTTGGTTGAATCACGATAACTGACCAGGGCTCACTCTTTTCCCCCCTTGTCACTTCAGGAGGAATACGGGTGGAGTCAGTGGCTTGTCGGCACTCACATAGAACCATCATAGACTGGGCAGTAGGTCCTTCTCTTGTGTCCCTCACTCGAACCCTTCCCAGAGCTTTGACAGTTTCCATTACATCTTCAATCTCTGCCACTTCTGTGTAAACAGGTACATTTAACAGGATTAAAGCATGAGTAGAATCAATACTGGCTGCTTCACACCATTTTGTTAACTCTGCTTGAAGACTGGGGTCCTTTCTCAAAGCCATAGCGACAGTTTATGAACTTTTGAATAGAAGACAGTAGGTGCTTGGATACAGATAATTTAACTTGTCTCTTCTTTCTTTATGAACTTATCATTGATGTATCAGAGGGAGATCCCGGACGAGCCCCCACTTTATGTAGCGCCACCTAGGTGTATTAAGTTTAAGATAGCGCTCCAGGTTCAATACACTAAACGCCTACAGATATGTTGAAGTAGGCCCCTCTGATATATTTCAATGACGTAATGTAAATAAGGCAGATGAGAATATAAATATTTGCTGTGTTTGAATAAATTACCAGAAATAAACTCTGTGAATAATAAAACTCTTAGATAAATCAGAAAATATAAATAATTTAATTAGAATAGAAATGTAAATATTGGGAAAAACCCCAGATGTAAAACAAAATACAAAATATAGAATTTATGCACAGCTAAAAGACAGTAAAATGACCCAAAGTCAAACCCAGCAATTTACAGTACAATGAAGAATATTAATTAAACCAATATAGAAAAATACCACCTTTCTACACTCTAACAATTAAACTTATAAATCAACAAGTGGCTAAGAGTGACTGAATATGTTTCTCTTTGAAAGTGGCTACAATTGTGTCACTAAATTACACACTGAATTAACCCTATATAAACTATTAGTATAAATCTATACTGTAAAACACGCAGCAGTATTTTATGCTCACTGCATCTCCATAAACAACTCAATACTCTGTGGGCCCACACACTCACACATTCATACACCCCCCGTTGCAGGCCTGTATCGCTGCTAGTGTACGTTGTGGCCGGGAAAATGAAAATGGCCTCTTCACTCTCCTGAGCACAAATAAAATTAAACAAGATACCTCAGATGAAGATGACCTTGATCCAGATGACAGCAAACCAGATGCCAGCGATCCAGATGACAGCGATCCAGTTGACAGCGATCCAGATGCCAGCGATCCAGATGACAGCGATCCAGATGACAGCGATCCAGTTGACAGCGATCCAGATGACAGCGATCCAGTTGACAGCGATCCAGATGACAGCGATCCAGTTGACAGCGATCCAGATGACAGAGATCCAGTTGACAGTGATCCAGATGACAGCAATATATGACAGTTCTCCAAACTGACAACACTTGTGAACAACGGGCCAACGAGCCGCGATCGATCGGCGAACTTCTGCCGCGGGTCTTTCAAATCCTCACTTTCACTTTTTCTCCCCAGCTGATGAGAGGCAAATCTCATGTAGTATTCAGGCTATTTGTGGTGCTATTTGCTCCTCTTTGACTCTTTCAACGTTGTTTCATGCTAATCTAACAGTCTCTCTTTTTTCTCCTCCTTATTTTCGGTTTAACCGTCTCTCTCTCAGTTCAGCTTTAGTCCTCTGTAACTGTCAGTTGACAATCTAGGCATTTAAAAAATGCTCACTCACTCTGAACTGACTAATAACTGACACTGGAAACTTATATGATGAAAACACACCGCGAACTTAAAACAAACACAAAACAAACTCAAAGTAATCAAAAACGTGTTGTTCACACGCAATATATATTCACTTGTTTTTATACTCCGTGAATGTTACGCAATCAAAACAGCCGCGACGCGAGTCTCCCCTTCAGTTTCCAAAACTGCCGGCTGTGTCTCCTCTCTCCGCTCTCTGTTCCCAACCGCCAATCACATTTCACACTCCACACCAGAGGGCGGGACTACACGCATATAAACCAATCATGTAGGAACACCTACCAAACTTGTTAACCCCATGTATTTCAGTGAAGGTTGATCAAACTTGCTATCTTATCATATTCTCAGAGATAGACGCTCATATATTACACATCAACATTAGGATGTATATTCACAAATGAATGCAAAACACATTTTAGATTTAATTCTGTTCTAGAACCAATATGAATAAATAACTAAATAAATAAATAAATAACCTTAAGATTACTTTAAAACTTAACTTGTAGAACTTCATTCTACAGGGTTACATGCTCCCCCTTCTAAACATCTCATGTCCTCATGAGATTACCTCATTAAACTTCAATAGTGATCTCAGGCTCAGCACAATTGCTTACTTGAACACAATGAGTACACCGTGCCATAGGGTGGCACCACACTGTATTACAAAACTTTGGTGAACTATCCCCACCTTGTACTTTTACAACCATTCCTCTGTGAACTAAGGTTAAAGACTTGTTAGTGGGTCTCCCCAGACAATCATAGCTCAATCGGTCTATAGGTCTTGTGTTTCTCTTAGGTCGCACATGAACATGCTCTACTACCTCTCTAGTAGTATTGGCTGTTCCAGGATCTCCCCCTTCTAGAGCAGGATCTTCAAGCTCCTCAGGAGTCTGCTCCAATACTGCTTCGTGGCCCTGGTCAGTGACTGATGTGTCATCCATCTCTGCAGCGGGTGTTTCCAATTCATCCTTATTGTAAACTGCTCCCTCATTTATTGAAGATTCCTCCTGTGTTACATACTTTTGAGTTTCATCGACCCTATTCGGGTAGTAATACCACAAGTCATCCTCTTCACTGTCTGAGTCATTTCTCAATCCACTTCCTGTCATGTTCTGATTTATTTCCTTTAATCCTCTTCCATATTTTCTCCCCACAGATTCTGTCCTGATCTTTGTTGGAGCAGCTGTATTTTGAATTTTTCCTGAATCAGACAATCTCACATCATCCCCAACAGGTAAGAGATGGTCTCTGTGAAGAGTCCTCACACTTCCCATCCCAGATTCAGGTTTTAAACGATATACAGGTAAGTTATTCAGCTTTTCAACTATCAGGTAAGGAACAGAATTCCACTTGTCACCAAGTTTGTTCTTTCCAGTCATACCCAGATTTCTTGTCAGCACACGATCTCCTACAGCCAGTGTCTGATGTTTTATGTGCTTGTCATACAATCGTTTGTTTCTCTTTTGACTTTTCTGTGCAGTTTCAGTTGCCAACTGATATGCTTGTTGTAACTCTGACTTCATTCTTTCTACATATTGTCGATGGCTACCAGCTCCTTTTCCATCAGGTGAAGTTCCAAAACACACATCCACTGGCAGACGAGCCTCTCTTCCAAATAGAAGATAGTACGGGGAATATCCAGTTGCATCATTCTTAGTACAGTTGTAAGCGTGCACTAATCGGTTGATGTGCTGACTCCATCTGTGTTTCTCCGTAGGATTCAGAGTACCGAGCATGGACAGCAGTGTTCGGTTGAATCTTTCTGGCTGAGGATCTCCTTGTGGATGATAGGGTGACGTTCTGGATTTTCTTATACCAAGCATGTTAAGCATTTCTTTTATGAGACCACTCTCAAAGTCTCTTCCCTGATCTGAGTGGATTCGGGTGGGTAAGCCATAGTGAACAAAAAATTTGTCGCACAGTACTTTGGCCACAGTTAGTGCTTTCTGATCTTTGGTTACAAATGCTTGTGCGTAGCGAGTGAAGTGGTCGGTTACAACCAGAACATTGCTTAGACCTCTGGAGTCAGGCTCAATAGATAAAAAGTCAATACATACTAAGTCAAATGGCCCATTGCTGGTTAGGTGGTTCAGTGGAGCAGCCTTCTTAGGTACTGTTTTTCTTGTTACACATCGCCCACAATTCTTAACATACTGCTCCACATAGCTAGACATTCGGGGCCAATAGAATCGATCTCTCAGTAGTTCAGTTGTTCTCTCCACCCCCAAATGACCAGAGTCATCATGCAAGGAGCGCAGTACATGGGACCAATACCTTGAGGGTAAGACAAGCTGTATATTTTCCTTTCTGCAGGAACTGTTGGTGACTCTGTACAGAAGTTTATTTTCAATTTTCAACTTGGGTCCCTGCCGCCGTAACAGAGCAATTGAATCATCTGAACTCCTAGTATCAGTAAGTATTTGTCCAGACTCCAATTCTCGCTTCACTATACCAATTACAGGATCTTCATCTTGAGCCTTACTTAACTCCTCATGGCTCAACTGTTCCATAGGACTGAAACTCAATGAAGTGGGACAAGCAAATGCTTCTGGGATACTGTGAGGAGAGACACATAGATGATCCACTAGCCTGGAGGATGACTCATCACTTTCATTAATTCTTGCCAACTGGCAAATAGCTTTTACTCCTGACTTTGAAATTTCCTTCCATTCTGTTGAGATAGCTGATTCAAAGGGGTAGCGTGACAATACATCAGCATCCGTGTTGTGACTCCCAGGCTTGTATTGTAAGCTAAAGTTGTATGTGGCTAAAGCAGCTAACCATCGGTGACCTGTTGCACTCAACTTGGCGCTGGACAGCACATAGGTAAGTGGATTGTTGTCTGTTTTCACCACAAACTGAGCACCATAAAGATAATCATGGAACTTGTCCACAACTGCCCATTTAAGCGCCAAGAACTCAAGCTGATGAATGGGGTAACGCTGCTCAGATGCACTCAGCTTTCGGCTTGCATAGGCTACTGGCCTAAGTCCACCAGGATGCTCCTGATTCAAAACAGCTCCCAGACCATTAAGGCTAGCATCCACATGAAGAACATAGGATTTGTTAGGGTCGGCGAAAGCAAGTACTGGGGCATGTGTGAGACAATAAATGATCTTGTGAAATGCTGCTGTACAGTTATCATCCCAACGCTCTCCAAAAGGCTCAGACGTTTTGTGATATTTTCTGACATCTGCGGTCTTTTTGTTTTGGCCAGATGTTGGTGGGTACCCTTTAGTGAGTTCTGTTAATGGCCTTACAATGGCTGAGTAGTCTTTTATGAATCGTCGGTAAAATCCACAGAAACCAAGAAAGGATCTCAGTGATTTCAGATCAGTGGGCATTTTCCAGCGGGTTACCGCCTCAACTTTAGCTGGGTCTGGTGATACTCCAGCAGCTGACACAATGTGCCCCACATAACGTACTTGGGACTGACAAAACTGGCATTTATCAATTGAAACTTTGAGGCCACACTCTCTGAGTCGATCTAAAACTTTTAATAGTCTCTCTTCATGTTCTTCAAGAGTGCGCCCAAACACAATGATATCATCCAGATAGACTATTACTTGAAGGAGATGCATGTCACCAACAGCTTTTTCCATTAGCCGTTGAAATGTGGCTGGAGCTCCAGTAATCCCTTGAGGCATACGTTCAAACTGGAAAAATCCTAAAGGACAGATAAATGCTGTCTTTTCTTTGTCCTCCTCAGCCATAGCTATTTGATAATATCCACTGCGAAGATCTAGCACAGAAAACCACTTACTGCCAGCCAAACAGTCCAGAGCATCATCAATCCTGGGAGTAGTGTACTGATCGGGGATGGTGCGAGCATTTAGAGTTCTGTAGTCAATGCACATCCTAACTGCTCCACTCTTTTTCCTTGCAATTACAATGGGCGATGCATACTGGCTTCTTGATTCTGTAATTATTCCAGCCTCTAAAAGTTCTTTGATATGGCGTCGCACATCCTCGATGTCTGCAGGAGCGATGCGTCTGGAGCGCTCTCTGAAAGGTTTGGTGACTGTCAGTCTAATGTTATGTTCAACTCCTTGGGCTAATCCCACATCCCACTCATTGGTAGAAAAGACATCACTTCTGACTGCCAACTTCTGACGGAGTCTCATTTCCCATAACTCAGGAATGGATGAGTCTTCAAATTTAAACAGGCTTGGGTCAATTACTTGAGAGCTTTTTTCCCCAGAACCAACAGTAAGTGTGTCAGTAAGGTACACATTGGCCATTATTGTACCCGATGGAATTGAAATGTCCTTTGAGGTTTCATTATGGACTAACACTTGCACACTGTTATCTTGAATGGTGGAAAAGGGAAGCACAAATGGAGTTATGAATGTACCAGCTGGAAGATTGTCCTCTTCAGGTGAGTCTACCACAAAAAATTTTTTTCTCAAGGGGTTTTCAGTCTCTATTTTACAGACAGCCAGTACTTCTCCTCTAGATGGAACTACACACTTTTCAGGTCCCATCCACCGTACTTTCCCCTCAGGCTGGTCGATTAAGGTATTTTTACATGTCTGCTGATTGAGATGGATTTCAGGAAGGTTAGTATGAATTCTTAAAGCTTGTGCAGTGCTGGATGATTTTACATCATGACTGAGAGTAGCAAGGCGCTGGAAGAAACTGGCGTTTGTTCCAATAATGACTGGTAACTGGGAGGGCCCTTGAGGTTCAGGACATACGAGAGCCAAGATGGACAGCGGCTCCTTTACTCCACTGACTGAGAACGGGAAAGTGACATCCACTACTATATATCCCTTATAAGGATAACTGGACGAACTGAGGCCCCATATGGATAATCCAGTCAAGGGGTGAATCGGTACATAATCTAAATTCTTAGAGTACCAACTCTCAAACACTATTGTCACTTGTGATCCACTGTCTAACAGGGCTTGACATAAATGTCCATTAATTGTCACTTCTACTGTTGATGCTGGTCCAACTAGGCCTTTTGGAATACTGCTGGCTTTGTTTATGTCTGTCTGACTCTTTTTAGAGAAACAAACTTGGTTCTGGGTTTTTCTGCTTTCATTAGCCTCGGACTTAAAACTCTTAGCTTGCCGCAAAGAACGAATTAGCTTCTGGATTACTTGGTCTGAATTTTGTGGGGCTTGACATTTTGTCGCAATATGACCGTCTTGTCCACATTTGTAACAGAAATAATCATCTTTTGTTCTGGTTGACTTTCGGCTAAATGATGATGAAGTGGACTGTGATGGTTTTGGCCGTTGTTCTGTAACCTCTAGTGAGCCCTGAGAAGGACTGACACTCATAACTGCCAACTGTTGTTGTAAGTACTGAACTTGTTTCTTTAACTCTTGAACTTCTACATCTTCTGTTTTTTCCATCTGGTTAGGTTTCTCTCTGGATTTAACCACCAAAGAAGAAGTAGAAACAGTTTTGGGCATGACTCCACATAAGTGTGCACGCAGCTCTTGAATCTCTCCTTTGAGTTCTTGAATGACAGATGTGCTTGTGGTTTCATCACAATACTGTATGGATTTGGCTTTAGCTGACCTTCTGTGGCGAGAAGCTTCACTCTCTTCTGCCTCACGTATTTCCTTCAGCAGACTCAGGAAAGAAGGTGGGCATGCTGTACGTTCTCGAAGCCTCAACTGTAGCAACATGAGATCAGAATTCACTGCCCCTCGAATGAGTTGTTCTACTCGCACTTTATCGGCCATTCTGAAAGACAGGCCATTTCTTTCCACCACTTTTTTTAGAGCTTTGTCAATTCTCCTCAGAAACTCTGATAATGCCTCCCCTGCATTTTGACGCATAAGTCGAAACTTAAAATACAGATCTTCACCAGACTCTGAAGATCCAAAGGAACTCTCTAATGCTTCCACATACTCTAAAGCACCTGCTTCTGGATTTGAGAAACGAACAGCTCTCACTATTTCCATTGCTGGTCCTTTAAGGCTTTCCATGATTCTGCGTCGTTTTTCTTTTTCAGTACAGTCACACTCAGTTATCATGAGCCTTGCTTGATCTATCCAGTTATCCATGTTTTCCTCTCCAATTGGGGTTGGAACAATGGCTGAAAATGTCCGAAGTCGTCGGTATGCATTTCCATCACTTGTTGGCTTTATGGTCTTTTCCAGTACTTCACCCATTGCACGTATAATTGATTCAGGAGAACTATCACCAGCACTGTGGGGTGTAATTAAAGCTTTTACGTCACTAAAAGTTTTCCCTTCCTCCATCAGGAACTTTGTCAGCTTTTCAGAGAATCCTTCAGCATCTGTATTAGAGGCACTTTCACTTGGTTGAATCACGATAACTGACCAGGGCTCACTCTTTTCCCCCCTTGTCACTTCAGGAGGAATACGGGTGGAGTCAGTGGCTTGTCGGCACTCACATAGAACCATCATAGACTGGGCAGTAGGTCCTTCTCTTGTGTCCCTCACTCGAACCCTTCCCAGAGCTTTGACAGTTTCCATTACATCTTCAATCTCTGCCACTTCTGTGTAAACAGGTACATTTAACAGGATTAAAGCATGAGTAGAATCAATACTGGCTGCTTCACACCATTTTGTTAACTCTGCTTGAAGACTGGGGTCCTTTCTCAAAGCCATAGCGACAGTTTATGAACTTTTGAATAGAAGACAGTAGGTGCTTGGATACAGATAATTTAACTTGTCTCTTCTTTCTTTATGAACTTATCATTGATGTATCAGAGGGAGATCCCGGACGAGCCCCCACTTTATGTAGCGCCACCTAGGTGTATTAAGTTTAAGATAGCGCTCCAGGTTCAATACACTAAACGCCTACAGATATGTTGAAGTAGGCCCCTCTGATATATTTCAATGACGTAATGTAAATAAGGCAGATGAGAATATAAATATTTGCTGTGTTTGAATAAATTACCAGAAATAAACTCTGTGAATAATAAAACTCTTAGATAAATCAGAAAATATAAATAATTTAATTAGAATAGAAATGTAAATATTGGGAAAAACCCCAGATGTAAAACAAAATACAAAATATAGAATTTATGCACAGCTAAAAGACAGTAAAATGACCCAAAGTCAAACCCAGCAATTTACAGTACAATGAAGAATATTAATTAAACCAATATAGAAAAATACCACCTTTCTACACTCTAACAATTAAACTTATAAATCAACAAGTGGCTAAGAGTGACTGAATATGTTTCTCTTTGAAAGTGGCTACAATTGTGTCACTAAATTACACACTGAATTAACCCTATATAAACTATTAGTATAAATCTATACTGTAAAACACGCAGCAGTATTTTATGCTCACTGCATCTCCATAAACAACTCAATACTCTGTGGGCCCACACACTCACACATTCATACACCCCCCGTTGCAGGCCTGTATCGCTGCTAGTGTACGTTGTGGCCGGGAAAATGAAAATGGCCTCTTCACTCTCCTGAGCACAAATAAAATTAAACAAGATACCTCAGATGAAGATGACCTTGATCCAGATGACAGCAAACCAGATGCCAGCGATCCAGATGACAGCGATCCAGTTGACAGCGATCCAGATGCCAGCGATCCAGATGACAGCGATCCAGATGACAGCGATCCAGTTGACAGCGATCCAGATGACAGCGATCCAGTTGACAGCGATCCAGATGACAGCGATCCAGTTGACAGCGATCCAGATGACAGAGATCCAGTTGACAGTGATCCAGATGACAGCAATATATGACAGTTCTCCAAACTGACAACACTTGTGAACAACGGGCCAACGAGCCGCGATCGATCGGCGAACTTCTGCCGCGGGTCTTTCAAATCCTCACTTTCACTTTTTCTCCCCAGCTGATGAGAGGCAAATCTCATGTAGTATTCAGGCTATTTGTGGTGCTATTTGCTCCTCTTTGACTCTTTCAACGTTGTTTCATGCTAATCTAACAGTCTCTCTTTTTTCTCCTCCTTATTTTCGGTTTAACCGTCTCTCTCTCAGTTCAGCTTTAGTCCTCTGTAACTGTCAGTTGACAATCTAGGCATTTAAAAAATGCTCACTCACTCTGAACTGACTAATAACTGACACTGGAAACTTATATGATGAAAACACACCGCGAACTTAAAACAAACACAAAACAAACTCAAAGTAATCAAAAACGTGTTGTTCACACGCAATATATATTCACTTGTTTTTATACTCCGTGAATGTTACGCAATCAAAACAGCCGCGACGCGAGTCTCCCCTTCAGTTTCCAAAACTGCCGGCTGTGTCTCCTCTCTCCGCTCTCTGTTCCCAACCGCCAATCACATTTCACACTCCACACCAGAGGGCGGGACTACACGCATATAAACCAATCATGTAGGAACACCTACCAAACTTGTTAACCCCATGTATTTCAGTGAAGGTTGATCAAACTTGCTATCTTATCATATTCTCAGAGATAGACGCTCATATATTACACATCAACATTAGGATGTATATTCACAAATGAATGCAAAACACATTTTAGATTTAATTCTGTTCTAGAACCAATATGAATAAATAACTAAATAAATAAATAAATAACCTTAAGATTACTTTAAAACTTAACTTGTAGAACTTCATTCTACAGGGTTACATTTATATTCAATATATATAGAAATAAAGTGTAATTTCAAATAACTCTGGCCGGTAATTCGAATCCCATAGAGCCTCAAAGCCACAATAATGTGACGCGAGTCACATGACAGAACCCACTGAGTGGTCACATTTGAATGTTTGATGCAACATCCATGGTGTTACGCTGTTGGTCGAAAAGAGCAAGGAGGCAGAAAAGGCAGGCAGCGGTGTCATTATCGCAAAATATTGAACATATGTTCATAAAGACTGCCAAACAGGTAAGGGACTTACTTCCTAACAGATGAAAATCTGCCCCTGAGGTTCTAGGCTAACTGGCTGCATTAGCAGGGACTTCCTGTATATTTATTGACTTGTCCAGTACATGATCTCCCTTTCCCTATTTCTAACATTTTTTAAATAACTGCCCGATGAAGGCTTTAATGGCATGCAGAGTCCTCAGCCGTCAGATGTCACTTCACAGCAAAAGGCGCTAATTCTGTCACGTCTGTGTTTTTAAGGCTGTTAGCTCACTTATTCTGATCGGATATAAACCTGATCGCTCAAACCACTTCAGATGGTGATTTGGCATACATTCCAGATGAAACTGGATAGGTATTATAATTTTTTGGACAAAATTAGCCAAAAGTATATAAAAATATGTTTACTATAAGCATAAAACATGTTCTAACTTTTCAGACCTGTAGCCAGGGGGGTTCGGGGGGTTCGGAACACCCACCCTATGTGGGTGCTATGCCATCATAAATAATGAAAATAATCCATCGAAAAATGCTTTTTTTTTTTTTTTTTACCAAAGATGCTAGAAAAAATCTGAAGAATTAATTATTATTATTATTTTTTTTTTATTATTTATTTATTTATTTTTTGAACTGGCCAAACTGTGACAGTTGAATGTGCTGGCCAGTTTGTTTTTTGTCTAATAAATGATAGTTTTTTTTACTTTAAAACTTTAACAGATTGCTATTTTTTCCCTAATGACATATGATTTAATAAATTTGTATTTTAAAAATTAGTCTTGTTTGAATTTTTTTTTAACTGCAATTTTTAGGAAATATTTTTAGTACATCAAAAAGTGTGGTTATAATGACATCTGACTAGCTAATCCATCAAAAAAGTCACTAAAATGCAGTATTTAAATCTCATAGTTAAATAGAAACTGAGGCGTATAACTGCAAAAAGATCCACTTTTTGAGAAAAAAAGAACCACCAGGCTGGCTACGGGCCTGAAGGGACATCAGAGACTTTTTTTATATCTTGTAATTGCATCATAATAGGTCCCCTTTAAGGCATCAATCTACAGTATATTATGAATAAATGTCATTTGACAATGGATTTATGTAAACTTTAAGACTCGTGCAAAACATTACAAGGAACCTTTTAAAACACCACAATTCTGAAACATGTAGTAACAGAGAATCGGTTCTGCTTTAACTATTTCTGTGGGTGTTGAACTGACATCTTCAAATACGGTCAACAGGAAATGACACAGCGGATGTGCCTTGATTAGGAAACATTTCTTACTAACATCGATCAGCCCTGCATCAATAACCAAACATGACCTCATCACCGCTAACATCAACACTTTCAGCATTGTAATCCTCGACAATAAAGTGATAAAGGAACGCAAGAACTGCTCGTAGTGGGACAACTCCAGACATTAAGCACTGACTATAAATCCATGAGGAAAACCACAGATCTTGCTGAGCAAAAAGGCCCAGTCGCTGACTCACTATTGTGACTCTTGGATCATGACATTAGGGGCCCTAAACAGACGGCGAGCAGCAGACACACATCAGCCACACCATTGTTCTATCTCAGCTTCCTTATCAGTGTGTATCCTCAACAGACGCTTTCTTTTATTAGAACTGCTCTCCTTACTGACACACATAACTTACTCTGTCCACCCGCTGCCTGAGGAGTAATCTATTTAAAAAATGATTAAAAAACACACATCATGGCTGTTCCACTTTATGAAAAATAAGTACTGCATGTGTGCAGAGCTTAGTCGATAATGTCTATGATACTTTGTCAATGACGCTGGGATTAAGAGTTAAAATAACAAGGAAATTGATCATTTCACTAACTTATTGTTTTGGACTTGGTGGATTACTTTGTGGAAGTGCAACGCATGTGGGCTGAATGTGTGTAAACATTAATAGATGACATTTAAGCGACGTGTTTCCACGAAGCAGGTATGCATACTCACGTGGCATGATGCCCTGGTCTGCCAGCTGCTCGCGTGTGCGTCTCTGCTGCAGTCTTAACTGAAGCACTGTGGAGGAAACACAGAAACATAACCTTAGGAAAGATGGTAAATGCACGTTTAAGGAAGGTTTTCATCTTCGTATGATATGAAACTAGAATTATTCCAAAACATGTCTTCACTTAATCAAGAATGATGGGGGGCATTCACAATTTTTGTTTAGTCTTTAAGAGTCTGCATAAAATCTACATTCATTTATTCATTTTCCTTCGGTTTAGTCCCTTTATTAATCAGGGGTCACCACAGTGGAATGAACCGCCAACTTATTCAGCATATGTTTTATACAACGGTTGTCCTTTCAGCTGCAACGCAGTACAGGGAAACATCTATACACATTCATTCTCACTCACACACTATGGCCACTTCACCTATACCTGTATGTCTTTGAACTCTTAGGGAAACCGAAGCACTCGGAGGAAACCCACACGGGGAGAACATGCAAACTCCACACAGAAATGCCAACTGACCCAGCCGGGACTCGAACCAATGGCACAATGTTTATTTTGCTAGCACACATTGTTAGTCTTAAGGTGAATATTTAATCAATGCAAGTTATTTTACTTAACTAGTCATACTGTTTGTTTTGGTCATCTTCAATCAAATACTGACAATTTGCTTCTGCTTGCTTGCAATGTCTGATGATGTCAGTTTGTGCATAATGTTTAGCCACGCCCCTCCAATCATTAGATTGCACGAGTGAAAAATAAGAAGAGGAGCGAAAAATAAGACCCCGCCCCCTACTCAATATTTAGTTTCAGCAGGAAATACTTCATCCTACTAAAATAAAGGTCTGCAGCAACTGCTGGTTCATGCTTTACTATTAATAATAATAATTGAAAAAGTAATCAACAAATTAATATGAAACTGGGGTATTTTACACTACCTGACAAAAGTCTTGTTGCCTAACCAAGTTTTAGGAACAACAAATAATAACTTGACTTCTAGGTGATCATTTGGTATCAGAAGTCACTTATATGAAAGACAAACACCTAGAGACTCAAATAACTTGATAAAGTCATCTGGAATGGCAAAGAAAGCGTTCTTGCAGGACTCCCAGAGTTCATCAAGATTCTTTGGATTCATCTTCAATGTCTCCTTCTGCATCTTAGCCCAGACAAGCTCAATAATATTTATTTCTGGTGACTGGGTTGGCCAATCCTGAGAACCTTGACCTACTTTGCTTTTTTAGGAACTTTAATGTGGGGGCTGAAGTAATTTGAAGAATTGAAGAATTTGCCCTCTCCTGTAGTTTGTAATGTAATGGGCAGCACAAATGTCTTGATACCTCAGGCTGTTGATGTTGCCATCAGTTCTGCAGATTTCTTACACGCCACCAAACTGAATGTAACCTTAAACCATTATTTTTTCTTCACCAAACTTGACTGATTTCTGTGAGAATCGAGGGTTCTACCTTCTTCCACTTTTCAAAATGAACAACTACAGATCC
Organism: Danio rerio; assembly: GCF_052040795.2. Taxonomy (NCBI): domain Eukaryota; kingdom Metazoa; phylum Chordata; class Actinopteri; order Cypriniformes; family Danionidae; genus Danio; species Danio rerio. Next base: position 46,088,677 of record NC_141023.1, on the reverse strand, counting down.
AGTTATTACTTGTAGCCCTTACAACTGGAATTGATGACAAGACTTTAGTCTAGGGGTAGCCCATTGCTCTTAAATGTGAATCTTTTCTGTGCTTTCGTTTTATTTAAGCAAGAAAAAACTTTAAAAGAAATATAAAAACAGCGCGATTACCTTCCTTCTTATTACAGGTGCCGTTGCCCATCCTATGCAATCCTCAAAACAGTCATAAAATGGTGCGTGATTGTCAGCTGACGCACTCCATAGTGATAAATAAACACTGTTTCCAAAATGGATTCTGTACATGTGATTTGAAGCTGAGCAAAAGTCTGGGATTTGGGTGCGTATTTAAACAATTTGAACAGACATATAGACATAATTATTAATGATCACATCTAAAGATGTCAATCTTGGTGTTTTTTTTTTTTCAAACACAATTACTTTTGTCCTAAATGAGCATAAAAAGTAAGGAAAGCAATCGAATGCTTTCATTATAACTTTAGACGTGTGCATTTTTAAAGTGACATCTCTGTTATTTCATGTAATCAAATGAAAAATCATAATAAATGAATTGATCGTTTCTCTTTAATCAGAATATGTCAGTTATACAGTGAAGAAAAGATGAATGAGATTTGATATCTTTATTCTGTTTCTTTATAATAGCTATTTATTTTAATAAGCTGAACTGTTTGTTAATGTATTTGCTACTAATGTATACTATTTCTTTTCTTTTCGTAAATAAATAATTAAAAAATTAGGGGATTTTTTTGTGTTTATGGTGGGCATATCCCTTATTTTCACATCCTGTCATGTTGACAGGTATGGACTAAGCCGAAAGAAAATGAATGAATTAATTAAATGGAATCAAATAATTATAGTATAACATCATCAACAACAAAAATTTTAAGACCAAATAATAAATGACAACAAACAAATCCATAAAATGGGGTATTGGTTGAACCAACAGCTATTAATCTTGAAATCATTTATTCTAAAAGCATTACATTTGTTTTCAAAACCCTTGCAGTACATGTTGAAATCATTTTAACATGGTTAATACTGGTAGCGCTGCATAGTTTTGGTGTGTCTTGTGATAAATCACATCTAATCACTGTTTTAAAACCAAGCGAAAGAAACCACCAAATATACAATCCATCATTTCTCTTTCATCTGAAATGTTTCGATGTTAAAGGTCAACCCAAGATTTGTACTTTATGCAATGCAATAAAAATCTCAACAGGCCTGACCTCGAAAGCAAACACACAACAGCACACTGTTTATAAAAGGGATCAACAACAGAACGGCGTCCAAAGCACAAAATAATAAACAGCGCAACGGTCCTATCAACTGCACAAGGTGATGTCATCTTAAATCTTTGGCTCTGGATTCGCTGCCCATAAAAAGCGAGATGCAATGAGTTATTGCTTTGGATGAGGAGGCATTGAAAACATCAAAAAGACATTGAATGCCTGAGTAGAAGGGTGAAATGAGGGACGTTATGCACAACCTGCTACACCCAATAGCATTCCTCCATCCTACAAGACGGTTGGGTTTATGCGTTTCAAAACACCAGCGTGGGCATGTTGGTTCAAGAGAAGAACAGCACTCCTCTGCAAAACATTTGGAGAGGAGGTGCGACAGTTGATAGTGACAAATGGGATGCTGGAGAGCGCAACATGCCCAGCACAGGCAATCTGATTGGCTGAGGAGGGAGGCCCAGCACACCCAGTTCTGCTCCAGTCCCAGGAGAGCGACCACTCTGTCTGACTCACCCTTGCTAAAATAAACCCTGCCGTTGTGAGAACAAGGCCTGGGAAACACACGATTTTGGAAATGGCATGGAGGGGGTGTGGATGCAGAACACATGCATTCTGTATTACACACTTGTGAAAATAACGGTTCCACAAGAAGTTTTACTTCTGCAATGCGATAGAAGAAGGATTTTTGTGTGAAGAACGCTTCGGTGAATAGTTCCTGACACATTTTCTCAGAGTTGGCTGTGCATAATTGTAGTTTAGTGCTTTTGGTCTAGACCAAAAAACAAACAAACATACAGTAAAAAGCATGTAATACATTCAGACCTGTTCACTCTGTCATTTTTATGACAAAACCTAAAGTTTTTTTTTTTACACATATAATTTGGCTGTGTTGGTTTTGCTTTTTAGTCTGAGAAAGAAAGAAGAAAAGAAATTAGATTTACACAACACTTTATTACAAAATACTAATACATTATTTAAACAATCGACTCACAAAAAAGAAAAGAGAAAAATAATTAAGGCAAAAAGGGGGCAAAAACCAGCTTATTTTCATAAAGCTCACATAGAGCGCCACCATAACACTGCGTCAAGTCAAAGGAAGGAAGGTCATCCATAGTTATAAAAACCTAAAATCCACAAGAATTCTTGATTTGGCAGAGCTAACAAAAACTGTCAACAAGTTGTGACTCATATTCCCTTCAATTTTTGCTTTCTGGTACTATATACCACCATTTTAGCTTGTCCTAATAAAAAATTAAGAAGCTGACATTTAAATTGTTTTCTCTAAACATATTTAAACCCACAAATGAAAATTTTAGTGGAAAAGGTTTCTCCATCCAAAGAAATTCTGTAAAACAGTAAACAAAAGAAAAACTGAATCTCTCTGCGAGCAGAAGGGGCAATCACGATCAATGTCAGGATATAAAATTGAAATAAAAATATTAACTGTAACAGCACCATGCAAAAATCTCCATTGCAGATCTCCAAGTCTTTAAGTTAATGGTGACTTGTACAATGCTCTCCATTGAGGTGCTTATCCTCATTCAACTGTAAAACATCACACCATTCACTCTATTTTTAAACCTATCTTGTTAAAAACTTAACTACATGTTTTGTATAAATCCTTCCCATAAGCTGACTCTGGACCAATTATTGTCACATCTTTACAATGTAAAAACACACCTTCACATTTCTCTAAATTGGGAGATAATGACAAAAACTGGAAAACATCAGTACAATTGGCAAAAGTTAGCCCTTTACAATAGTCCTACACCAAATTTATTTCTTCAGTTGTGAGAAAGAATTGACTGTCTTGGTTTTGCTCTTTGGTCTGAGAAAGAAAGAAAGAAAGAAAGAAAGAAAGAAAGAAAGAAAGAAAGAAAGAAAGAAAGAAAGAAAGAAAGAAAGAAAGAAAGAAAGAAAGAAAGAAAGAAAAAGAAAGAAAGAAAGAAAGAAAGAAAGAAAGAAAGAGAAAGAAAAAGAAAGAACGAAAGAAAGAAAGAAAGAAAAAGAGAAAGAAGGAAAGAAAGAAAGAAATAATTTTTCAACATTTTTAAATTAAACAGTTTTAATAACCAATTTCTCAATTTAACTAATTAATCATAGTCTACTAGTTATTTTGCAAGATATTCGACTTAAAGGTGTCATTTAAAGGTTAATCAGGTTAACTAGGCAAATTATGCTTAGAAAAAGTATCCAATTGCAGTGGGCAACACTGGAACTATGATGAAAAAAGTATGCTTGAGCCTTTAGTCTTTTTATGATCAAATATGATCATGTTTTGTTATTAGTTTAGTGAAATGTATTGAGTCAGTGTTGCATTCAGTCAAACCACAGCATGATGTTTTGGAATTCTCATGTTTTCAGCCATCTTGATCCCCTTGTTTGGTGTTCTCCAGCATTCAGCTGGCAGTGTTCACACTTATTCAAATGAACCGCACAATCAGATCAGTCACAGCAGAGTTTGTTTCAATTGAAGCAAACATGCCAAATGTGCACACCCTTTAATAATTGAAAGACCTTTTCTCCACTGAAGAGTCTTTTGTTTGTTTGAATGTTTTCTGGAGTTTCAAATTTCCTTTTTGGTCTAACTAGTCACAAAGTAACTGCAATTAAATAAGTTTTCTACTAAAAATAGTATGCAGTGTTTCCTCTAGGATTTTTTCAGCAGTGGTGGCAGGCCTTTTACACAGATCTTCCAACTATCTATGCCGTTATTTTAATGACAAATGTTGTGAGCGCATCTATGTAATACGAGCATGCAAATCTCTTTGCTTGTGCACCGATTTTTGTGCACAACTAGTATGTCTCCAACATTTATTAGATTTGCTTGGAATATTTACGAATGACTCTTAGAGACCTACAGAATGGCATTGATGCGTCCAGAAGTAAAGTGAAACTCCAGCAAGATAAAGTCACTGTATGCAGAGCCGTAGACCTTTATTTATAAATAAAGTATATTTATAGAAAGTGTATGCATCATAACTGAAAGCTATCGTGTTTGCTGGCCTTACGCATCACACCGCCCTGTCAGTCAGTCAGTCAGCATGTAACCTTAAAGGGTTAAACAAATAACGCAAAACACAACTACAATTCAAAGTTTGCTCTATTATAATTCACTTACTTTTTAATACGTTTTGGTGCGATAATAACCCGCTATTACTAAAAAAAAAAAGAAATATAACAACTAATGTTTTACAGAAGCTGCAATGTAGCCGTGGTGGGAATGATTTTGGTGTGGTGTCCCACGATGGAAGAATAAATGTGGCAGAAACTTTAAATATTTGGGTAATTTAACTACAGTTAGTTATACTGTACTTACATTAAATACTGTACATAATGATAACATTTCTGTATGGATGAACTCAGGGCAGCATTTTAATTGCCTTTTTTGGTATACAACTATATATCATATGTCATATATCATATGACGGTTGCAATTATAAGGATGATTGAATTTGTGCAAGTTGAAATTAATTGAGAGTGTACTTAGTTAATGAAAATATAAGCTATACATTCAAAGAAGCAATTGTGTTATATATTGTGGTAAATTTGTGTTTTAATAGCTTTTTTTGCATAATAATCAGACTTTTTTTCTCATAGATTTATCCAAAAATCAAACAATTTAATAAGAAATATATCACTATTATGTATGAAATGTGGCGTCGTTAATATAAAATGTTATAAAGTTTTTAAGTGCTATTTTTATCTTTAAATAAAACTAAAAGTGTCTGTTTGATTTAGATTAAAAGGGTTTAATTTCTATTGTCTACACGCATTGAGATTTACGGTCATTTTTAAGTAGCATTAAGCCAAGAACACTGTAAAAAAAAGCTGGGTTACACACAAATCCTTGTAGTCTCAAAACAAGTCAATTAAGTTAACTTAATTGTTTTTGCAAACTGAAGTGGACTGAACATAACACAACTAAGTTGTTCCAAAAAAAAAAAAAAACTCAACAAATGTGTTGATTCAGCTGATTTTAACACTAGAACCGCCATGGGGTCAATTTTACCCATCACTGTTATTCAAATGTACATAACAAACATTCAAGCCTCCTAGTCATTGACTTTTACTAAAATTGCCTTATTTACAATTCCAAGATTTAAAAAATTGTTTAGATAAGAATCGATTAAAAAGTGGGACATTTATAAGCGCCAGCAAATTTACCCACTATATATATATGCTTGACTTTTACTTTCACTTTTACTCACTGAATTAGTGATTATAATGAATGAATTAAGTCACAATGAGTAAAAGAAGGCGATTTGAAGAGCTATTAAAAACACAAAATGCAATAAATGCTGGAGAGTCTGAAGAAAAAGTAAAAGAGTATGATGGCTCAAATTTAGATATTTGAACCTACTCCTAAAATAATCTTGTTATCCTGAAATAATCCTTTCATAAGTCTACACACTTTTTGTTATCAGTGGCGAAAAACAGTGAAATAGTTTTTTTTTTTTTTTAACAATTTTTTAAACAAAATTTGGGCTAGGTAAATTTTATCCGCACTGACGATTTTAGGAATACAGCAACCTCTGGTGATTCCAGTGTTAAAAAGCAGCAAAACTATTTTTTGAGTTTAATTAAATGACTTATTGAGAAATCAAGTTACGTTTCAGACAAAGTAGTTAGAAAAGTAATTTAAATGTCATTTTAATGATGCAATTAGTAATTAATTACTTTTTTGAGGTAAATAACCCAACACTCGATGGCAATGAACAACATTTCTTTTTAAAAAGTGAGCTGAAGAAAAATAATGACCAGACTAAAGGAGGGGGGGCCGAGTGCCTCTCCTAAACCACCCTGCCCCCAAAAGCTTGGAACACTCTGTCCCAATCCAGGAGGCAGTGTGTTTCAATATTAAAGCTGTTATCCATTGCAAATCAAGATCTGTGCCACCACCGAGTGGCTTTTTAAAAAAACAAAAAAAAAAACAATGAAGCCTGATGGAAGAGTAATACCACAATCATCTTCATGTCATGCCTGCAGTCATCCCAGTGTTTGTTGAGCTGATGTCATTCCTGATGTTCTCCGCTGAACCCTGACTGACCTTCATGTGGCTCCAGGCCTCACTCTCTAGCTGTACAATAAACAACAGGCAGCTCGGAGCCCTGCATATGCCTCACTTCTCTAAACCCTCTCAAGATTCAATCCAAAGCCAAGCCTAAAGCTGTGGTCAGATTGATCATTGTTTGATGAGGTTTTGCTCTAGGTGAAATACAGTCGTTTCGATAAGAATCTGGGACTGGGAATTTTGAGACAGACTTCACCACACATTAAAGGGATAGTTCAATATTATTTTAATTATTTGTAATATACTTCCCCTTAAGTGGTTCAAACTTTTATAAGTTTCTTTTCTGTGTTGAACACAAAAGAAAATATTTTGAAGAATGTTGGAAACCTGAAACCACTGACCTCCATTAAAAAAAAAAACAAACACTCAAAAAAATGACATTTGCTGCATGTTCAAACTACTATTACTTTGAAAAAGACTATTTTTTGTGAGGAAACTTACTTGTTTTATGTAAAAATATGTAAAAACTAATTGAAGGACAAACTATGGAGTCAGATCAGTCTCAAAAATGATATATTGGCAAAATATAACTTATACATTCACAACACAATTCACATTTCCAAAAAAAATTCGCAAGTTTGCAAAATACGATTAAAAATGCATGAATCCAATTCATAAATTCAAAACACAATTCATTCATTCATTCATTCATTTTCTTTTCGGCTTAGTCCCTTTATCAATCCGAGGTCACCACAGCGAAATCAACCACCAAGCCATCTAGCATACATTTTTTAAGCAGTGGATGCCCTTCCAGCCACAACCTATCACCGGGAAGCACCCATACATACCCATTTACAAACATATACTACGAACAATTCAACCTACCCAATTCACCTATACCACAATTCTTTGGACTTGTGGGAGAAACTGGAGCACCTGGAGGAAACCCACACGGGGAGAACATGTACTCCACATAGAAGCGCCAACTGACTCAGTCAAGGCTCGAATCAGCGATCTTCTTGCTGTGAGACGAACATGTTACCCACTGCGCCACCGCTTCGCCCACTCACAATTCTAAAATACACAAATCCAGTTTGTACTTCAAAACCGGGTTCATGAATAATTCAATTGAAACAATTCATAAATATTCAAATCCAATTCATTTGGCGAAAATATTTATGATTTTTGCTTGTAAATTCATAAATTGTGTTTTGAATTTATTAATTGGATTTTGTAAATATACATTGTGCTGTGCATTTATGGATTTTCATTTTGTAAATGTATTATTTTTGAGACTGATCTGGCTCCATAACAAACTACTGTGATTTTAACCAAAATCAGGCCCAACAAAGTTTCTGTAAGGAAAGTTTCACCCCAAACATGTTTTGCATTAGTTTCAGATAGCTCATGCAAATTCATCAATGACAAAAATAAAGCCGCTTCTTTTAAAGCCCTCTCATGCTTCAAAATACCCTGAAAAACAAACCAAACTTATGTCATTTCAAGCATAATCAGGACAAAATGAAGTTTGTTTCGGTGCGGTTTGAAAGTAAACTTTCTGGAAAAAAATGTTTCACATTTGTTCGTTCAAGTCCTTACACGCTTCTAACACAATCTTGATGGACATTATTTTAAAAAAAAATTTAGTTAGAGGAGTCTGAAAGCGAACACTCAGGAATAATAATAAAAAACAAAAGTTTAACCTCACATACTTTGTACTCATGTCAGATAGATACAAATTCACCACTTTAACCAATAAAAGCTGCTGTGTGTTTTATTTCAAGTAAAATCGAAGAACAAACTGGACTGTTGTCATTTCAAGCATTAAACCCTGCTCAGGTATTTTAATCTCTATACATCTAAGAGAGAGAGAGAGAAAAAAAAAAACTACAAGTAACGTCTGTGTGAGCTGTGCTTCACACATCTACTACTATTGACAATCAACAAAAAACTTTTTGCCCACTAAATTTTGCTAATGTGACCACACCTCGACGCAACCAGACGCTGCAATCGTAAATTAAATGAATGGGCTGTGTTATGGCTACTGAGCCTGTTAACGCTGACTAAACCAAGCTGTTTATGAAACACTCTGACATGGACCTGGGCTGTGTTGACATTACAGTTAGCAGCTCGAAAGATGACTGTATCTACATGGGTGTTCAGGAGGACTGCAGAGATTCGAGATCTGATAAACCACTGCATTTATCAGATTTTTAAGGTTCATCAATGGGCACAGAAACTCTTAAAACTGACATCATACAGTGTATACAGTGGTGTAAAGTAACAAATTACAAATACTCATATTACTGTAACTGAATAGTTCTTCTCAGCAAAAGTACTATTTTCAAAGTAAGTTTTATAAATGTGAATATTTACTTGAGTGCATTTTAAGTACTGTATTGGTACACTTACTGTGCTTTTAAATCTGCAGTCATTGCTTTATTTTAATTGGCTAAGTAAAAAAATCCATCATGTGATTCCCATCCAATTAATTTGGGCATAGAAAAATCTCTTTATAAAGACATTAAAAGGGTCCAAGATGATACAAAACCTTTTACACACAACGACCGAGACTACATGATGAGAAGATGAAAGATGCCTACTGTAAGATGATGGAAAATTGCCTTAAACAATAGCTAAAATGCAATACAGAATGTTACGTATTCAAACACATGAGCAAATTGAATGTACTCTATCAGTGCTGAATGAGGTTGGTGTTTGGTGCCAACTGTTGGAAACTTGTTAGTCAGAGTTTAATACCAAACAATAACATAGTTACAGTTACATTTTTGCATCTAAGGTTACACAGATTTCATGCCACATGTGAATGAATCAATTTTAAGCATCATTATTAATTGGCAGGGTATATACTCACTACTCTGTATTACTACTACTGTTAGTATTCACAACCAAAGATGAATGATGCCTACTGTTTTATAAGCAAAATTGCCTTAAACAATAACTAAATCTACTACAGAATGTTACGTTATCAAACCAACTCACAAATTGCATGTACTCTATCAGTGCTGCATGAGGTTGGTTTGTGCGCCAAGTTTTGGGAACTCATACCTTGTTAGTCAGAGTTCAATTCTAAATTATAACACATAGTCACAGTTACAATTTTGCATTAAGGTTACAAAGATGGAAAACTAATCAACCTCCAGCTAAACTTTTAAAGTATATACTCACTACTCTTGAGTATTTTTACAAGGGCTACTACTTTTTACTCAAACTTTGAACATTATTCACAACAGGAAATGAAGGATGGCTACTATATGATAAGGGAAATTGCCTCAAACAATATCTACAGTAAATGCACTACAGAATGTTACGTTTTCAAACACATGCACAAATTTCATGTACTCTATCTGAGCTGAACGAGTTTGGTTTGTGGTGCCAACTGCTGGAAACTCACAGCTTTATTGGTCAATCCTAATCAATTACATATAGTCACAGTTACATTGTTGCATATTAAGTTAAAAAGATTCCAGGCCGCATGTAAAACAAATCAACCACAAGCTAAACTTTGATTCGCAAGTATATACTGACTACTCTTGAGTATTTTTAAAAGGGTTAATACTTTTTACTCAACTTTGAGCAGTATTCACAACAGAAGATGAAGTATGCCTACTGTATGATAAGCAAAATTATCTTGAACAATAAGTAAATGCACTACAGCATGTTACGTTTTCAAACACATGCACAAATTGCATGTGCTCTATCAGTGCTGCATGAGGTTGTTTAGTGGTATCAATTGTTAGATAACGTCATTCACTCGAACTTCTAGTTGTTGAGAAATCTGTAGAGAGCTGTTCCTCCCATAAGGCATTAAAAGCAGATAAACTTCCTGAAGTGACACAATAAGAACTCTAAATGATTAACTGAAGGGTGAGGTAATGTTTGGGTGTATGTTTGAATGAAAACCTATTCGTTAAGATGACGGCATAATATAACTGACACCAGACATCCAAGAAAAAAACAAAACAAATTCCACCTTGAGTAAAAATCTAGTCACTATTTATGACATTATAATTCTGTCAAGCACATTTGTAGTACAACATTTGTACGCACTCCGGATCTTCTCAACATGTGCTCCGCTAATAATTACCAGCTGCTGTGAGTTTAGCATCAGCTTCAATTCATGCTCACATAAATCCACGCACACAGGAATTGTGGGAAAGGTTTTTAAATATTTGCATTTACCCCTGCAGACATTCAGCGTCTCCACTTCAAGGCAGGCCATGGAGATGAGGGACGGATCAGACTGTTGCCGTGTCTGGAGTCCCATGGATTGCTATGGGAAATGAGGGCCGAGGCAAAAAACGTCGAGATGTGTCAGGAAATTCCCCAGCGTGCAGCTCAAATCCAGACCGTTCCGACAAGTTCCTTCACCGGCTCTGTCTCTAGACTGGCCGTGTGAGTGTTTGTGGGTGTGTAGTGTAGTTCTCACTGGCGCAGTGACTGACAGTGGAGGCGGGACTACAGAGCTCTGGCTGTTAACCCTCTACAGCACTTCATCATCCTCTCAGACAATAAAGAGGAACTCAATGCAAAAAATATTCACGCCAAGCCAGAACTTCTTACAATATCACAGCATACTTCAGCTTTTACAATGAGAATAGAAAATTTGCAGCTTTTTGACCTCGAAAACATGATGTCATGGAAGAAAAACAGCAAAAACAACCCCCCGGGATGCCTCTGTTTGTCTTTGTCACTTAATGTTGACAGAATTCATATCCAGGGTTTACAGTTCCTTATTTGTTTTTCAGAAATCTGACTTTCTAATAACACACAACGTGTCTCCAGGGGTTTTCTTGCAAAAACGCCATTAAATTTCTTATCTACGTCCAGGGTTGTTGTTTTTTTTTCAAAGGCGCTTGAGATTAATAATGCAGAGGGAAAGAAAATATTTAAACAAATCCTATCTAAATCTGCCAAAGTGATTAAACACAATGGAACAGGAACGTCCCGGGGGGAAAGCAATGGGGAAAGTTGTCCCGGGCCCAGTATGATGCAGTGCGGTTTAGTTTGCTCCATGGGATTAGCGGAGCAGGAACCAACTGGGGATGTGCAAAACTATTTTTGTGCGTGGGTTGAGTGATTGACAAACTATTGTTTCAAAAAATCCATGAATTCTCAAGATAAACTCCACACAAAATATTTCATTTTGCAAAATATTTCAATATTTATACACTCTCATCCAAACCTAGATGTTTATGTGTATGTTTACTGCAGAGTCAGCAATAGTTTCTAATCTTATTGATGAATTTTGATTAAAGAACTTCAATCTGAACTAACCACGAATACAAAATTATGCAAATGTCACAGTTTTGGGGGCTATCCTAAAAACACAGTGTGTATCCTTATACTGAATCGTTGAATCATGTTTTAAACTTTCTGCATCCTAAAGGCTGATTTATACTTCTGCGCCAAGCGTACGCATATGCTCAGGTGCAGTCTTCGCACGGTCACATAGCCCTCACCGTGGCTGACACTGACGCTGATGGGCACCTCAAAAAAAAAAAAAAAACTGAATACATGATGACATTGATCAAAAAACACTAAACAGTTTTGTGTAATGCACAAATGGTGTAATGGTGGAGTGGGGAGAGCTCCCTTATGATTGTTTATTGCTTTGGGTGGATGCCCATACACTATAAATGCGCTATATAAATACACATTACTTAATTGCTAACCTGCTTACTTACTTGCCTACTTATATTGCTTACCTGATTACTTGCTTGCTTACTTACTTGCTTGGCTATTTACTTGCCTGCCTACTTACTTGCCTACTTGCTTGCTTACTTACTTGTCTACTTACTTGCCTACTTACTTGCTTGCTTACTTACGTGCTTACCTGCTTGCTTACTTATTTACTTACTTACTTGCCTACCTACTTACTTGCCTACTTACTTACTTGCCTACCTGCTTGCAAACGTACTTGCTTATCTGCTTGCTTATCTGCTTACATAATTATCTACTTACTTACTTACTTATTTCTTGCTTACCTGCTTGCTTACCTGCTTACTTGCTTGCTTACCTGCTTGCTTACTTGCTTACTTATTTACTTGCCTACCTACTTACTTGCCCTCTTACTTACTTGCCTACCTGCTTGCTTGCTTACTTGCTTATTTGCTTGCTTACCTACTTACTTACTTACCTACTTACTTACCTACTTCTTGCTTACCTGCTTGCTTACCTGCTTACTTACTAACTTACTTATTTGCTTACATGCCCCTTTATTTGCTTACTCACTTACTTACTTACATACTTGCCTATTTACTTGCTTACTTACTGACTTGCTTACCTGCTTACTTACTTACTTGTCTACGTACTTACTTACCTGCTTCTTTACTTACTTGCCTACTTACTTGCCTGCCTACTTACTTGCCTAATTACTTGCTTGCTTATTTGCTTACGTATTTACTTGCCTACTTATTTGCTTTCTTACTTGTCTACTTACTTACTTACTTGCCTACTTACGTGCCTACTTACTTAATTACTCAATTGCCTTCTTATAAGTAAGTAAGTAAGTAAGTAGATAAGAAAAGATGTTAAGTTAAGATAGTAAGTAAAATGAGATAAGATAAAATAAGATAGTATGAAATGAGATAAAATACGTTAAGTAAGTAGTAAGTAAGTAAATAAATAAAAATATATTTGCTTTGTGTGATTTTTGCAGTGTCAGCTGTGTAACAGAACTGCCTGTTTCAGGTTATTCAAAACATCTGAAGTATTCGAATTAGAAGGTGGTTAATATAGACAATGCATTTTTATTTTCAAAACTAGCAAATGGGTGTGGAAAAGCCAACCGGTCTTGAGACACATTTTAAAAATTTAATTATTATCAAATTGACAGACCATCTTAAAAACACAAGAAAAAAAAATCACAAGAAAAAATCTGCTTGTGTACTAGTGTTGCTGGAGGAAATTCACTTAATTCTATTTTTTACAGTACCGATAAAGCAAAGTCATGGAAGTTTGTACAAACAGATCTCACAGAACATTTCATTTCCACTCAGTGTGTGGATGTCAATACTTGTAAGACAGAAATGTGTAGGTCGTGAGATGACCTGTGGGAACATTGACATAAGTGTTCGAGTAGGGGAATTTATAAACAGCGCTGACGTTAAGTTTCACTCCGCTAGACGGGTGGGTAGAAAAGAGGAAGGATGGGTACGGCCTGTCCTCTTGCCTGAGCAGGAACAGATCATGTTGATTTAGGCCAGACTAACAAACCCTCAATGAGCTCATAATATCTTTAGGCAGCGGCGAGCAGGAATCAATTATGAGCACAATACAAGAAAAGAGTGTTCCTTTTAAAGGTATTTATTGCTGCAGTTCTTCTGATAAACGACGTTCACTCAAACTCATAACTTAGTATCTCTAAGCTGATAAAAAGCAGAAACGACGTCTCGTATTAGGATTTATTGCGGGACTCTTTCAAGTCTATCATCATACACTGAATGTTATGAGGTGGTCTGTTGCGCATTACGCTCTCGTTAAGCACAGCTTGTACGATGGGCTTTGAGTGTGGCTCAGTATTTGCAACTGAGGTCAATCGGTTTGAGTGTTTTAATGACCCCCCTCATACACTATTGAAGATTCAATTACTTATCTGATTACTACTCTAATCAATAAATTTATATATAAAATGAATCAGTCAAGTTTGGTGAAGGAAAAATCATGGTTTAGGGCATGGAAGAGACCTGCAGAGTGGATAGCAACATCAACAGCCTGAGGTCTCAAGATTTGTGCTATCCATTACATTACAAACTACAGGAGAGGGGATATTCTTCAGCAGGATATGCTCCTTCTCATACTTCAGCCTCCACATCAAAGTTCCTGAAAGCAAAGAAGGTCAAGGTGCTCCAGGATTGACCAGTCCAGTCACCAAACATGAACATTGTTGAGCGTGTTTGGGGTAAGATGAAGGAGGAGGCATTGAAGATGAATCCAAAGAATCTTGATAAACTCTGGGAGTCCTGCAAGAACGTGCTCTTTGCCATTCCAGATGACTTAATTAATAAGTGATTTGAGTCATTGCAGAGATGTATGGATGCAGTCCTCCAAGCTCATGGGAGTAAAAGACAACATCAATTCTTTCTCCACTGCACCATGACTTTATATTCTATACTGTACATTATTCCTTTTAGGTGACAAGACATTTGTATAAGCAAAGTCAGACCTTACTGTCCTACTTAAATAGTTAAAAATCAAGGCATGATCATATTTTATTTTGGTAAAATAAGCGTAATCTAGAGGTCTTTGCCTTTTATATATATATATATATATAATATTGGTCCATAGTAAAGTGTTACCAAATATATATTAGGGGTGTCAAAATTAATTGTTTCTTCGGACGCGGACAATTCGGTATCGATTCAGTAATAACCATAACCGGTTATTATGTCGTGACGTCATTTATCTCCTATGCGCTCTGTCGCGAGGGAGGTGAGCGCCCAACTCAGGGCCGGCCCGTGGCATAGGCACCATAGGCAAATGCTTAGGGCGCTGTATATCCAGTGGGGCGCCAGAAATGAGCGCGCTTCAGTTGGTTTTGTTTTCGATTTTACTGACACACATTCAGTTATAGACGGCAATAACTCAAAACACGCTTACCCTAAAAAGATCTAAAGTGTGTTTCCTACAGAAAGACAAAGCTGGTTATGTTTTACAGCTGTCTTTCTTTTTTTCGCTCGACATTACGAGCACTGCTCCATTTAAGCCCTCGCAGTCTGCGTTTACTTTAGCCGGCAGAGCTTGCGCTGAGAGGAGCTCTCTGTAAGGGACCGTCGGAAAAGTGCTTATTTTTTTCATTTTTTTTCGTTTTTCTGCTCCGCTCAGCGCGAGCTCTCCCTGTTGCAAGGGCTTAAGTGTGTTTGTTTGTGTGTGTGTGTGTGTGCGTGTGTGTGTTTATTTGCTTGATGCTGTCTATGTTTGTGAATGTGTTTGAATGAGAGACAGTGTGGTGCTGTGTGTCTGTGTGTTTATACAGACAGCATGTTATAGCCTCCCCCCTAAAATATAACACTGTATATGGAAAGCATTGTCAATGCACCATGATGCACCGAGATATCGAATTGAACCGAATCGATGGCATGATAATCCTAACCGAACCGTGAGACCAGTATAGGTTCACACCTCTAATATATATATATATATATATATATATATATATATATATATATATATATATATATATATATATATATATATATATATATATATATAATTTGGTACACTTTACTATGGACCAATTAATTAGTGGCTTATTACCTGCCTATTATTAAGATATTGGCTGGATATTAAAAGTTAATAAGTACATATTTGTATATCATCTTATTACACATATCTACACATATCTAATTCTACTCAATACCTATAGCCATAGCCAACTCCTATTAATAAGCAGCAAATTAGGAGCTTATTGAGCAAAAAGTTAATGGTTTGTTTATTGTGAGAATTGTATCTTATATAAAGTGCGACCTATAAATAAAATTAAATATTTAAACAATAGGGGAAAAGAATGGCTGAATTCT
The DNA here is from genome assembly GCF_052040795.2 of Danio rerio. Taxonomy (NCBI): domain Eukaryota; kingdom Metazoa; phylum Chordata; class Actinopteri; order Cypriniformes; family Danionidae; genus Danio; species Danio rerio. The sequence continues at coordinate 46,072,886 of NC_141023.1, read as the reverse complement.
GCTAAATCTAAACATGTCCAAAACCTGCAAAACTACCTGAAAAACTACAGGCAAGTGTACCAAGTGTTTGAAATGCAAAGTGTGGTCACACCAAATGTTGATTTGATTTAATTAATGTAAATAGAATGTATTTATGCATTGTTTTTGAAAGCATCCTCATTTTACAGCATTTTACACAAGTGTCTAGAGCAGGGTTGCCCAAACTAAATCCTGGAGGGCTGGTGTCCTGAAGAGTTTGGTTCCAGTTTCAATTAGACACACCTGAACCAGCTAATCAAGCTCTTTCTAGGTATGCTTGAATCCTCCAGGCAGCTGTGTTTAAGGAAGTTGGAGCTAAGCTTTGCTGGACACCGGAACTCCAGGACTGAGTTTGGGCACCTCTGGTCTAAAGCAAGCAACAGTGCAGTAGCTTTGCAGGTAGGACTTTTGAAGCATCTTAGAGATGTTGCCAACGTTCTTCTGGACTGAGTTTGTCTCAGTTTGTTCTGTTTCTTTATGTCATTCCAGACTGACTGGATGATGATCAGATCAGATCTCTGTGTGGAGCACTGGCTGTGTGGAGACTCCTTGGCAGACAATAATCTCATTGTATAATTACAATTAATGACAATATGTTTGAAAATGTAAATATAATTTCAAACTGACATACTACATACAAACCATTTTATTATTATAATTTTTTTGTGAAAATACCAATGGCCTAAGACAAAATGTAAGTGTGTTAGTGCGTGTGTTTATGACATTTAGCTTATAATTTAAACTTCAAATATTAAAGGTCCCATGAAGTGTTTGAAATGTGCATTTTTATTTGTGATTAGTGATAGCATTTGATTGGTTAAGATTTGATAAGAATTTGATTTGATTGGTTATGATTTGATAAGAAACTGTAGTATACACCTTAAACTGATAACCAATCAAATGCTCTTTAGTATCTGACATGCTCCACCCCCTTCAAGAGTTTTCTCAGTTGCTTTTTGTGAATAAAACTGTTCGTCCATTTAAGCAAAAGTGACAAACTGCTGGCTTTACATGTTTATATCAGTTTTGCATCTTCTAAATGGAAATTTTGTCACTGTTCAGGAGCACACTCGCTTATAGGTATCTTACAAACGAACAATACTAATACTAACATCTAAAAAACTTTATTTTAATTTTATGTGACCTTTAACAGCCTGCATTTTGGACAAATCTTGTCAAATATCTTCACAAGTAGCAATAACATACAAGAACTAGATTGTTAAAGTTTGTTGAGACAAACTTTGAGGCTGGCTTGTGAAAGCCTGTAGGTAGTAGTTTATTTAGTTTAAACAGTTTTAAAAAGTATGAGTAGATGATAGATAGATAGATAGATAGATATATAGATAGATAGATAGATAGATAGATAGATAGATAGATAGATAGATAGATAGATAGATAGATAGATAGATAGATAGATAGATAGATAGATAGATAGATAGATAGATAGATAGATGGCTAGAAAGTTAAAAGCTCGTCGGTTATTGGTAGTTTGGTTGTCTGAGTTAAATGAGCTCAGCCATTAGTCTGTATGACAGTCTGATGCAGAGTTATGAGCTCACAAAGTTTGATCCAATGTAAAGTCAATGACAGTCTTTTGAATGGAAGTCTATGGGACAGTTTCTAGGGTCCCAAAAGTGGTTACTAGGGCATGGCCAGAAAGTTAAAAGCTCATCAGGTATTGGCAGTTAGGTTGTCTGAATTAAATGAGCCCAGTTAGAAGTCTGTGTGACAGTCTGATGCAGAGTTATGATGTCACAAAGTCTGGTCCAATGTTAAGTCAATGGGATTTTTCCGACGGTCCCGGGACGTTTTTCGGAAAACCGAAAGTCGGATCAGTTGGAAAAGATATAGCACACCGAGTCAGGCCAGTTTGAAGGTTTGGTGTGAGTTTGGTGGTCATAGCTCGAAAGCTCTAAGAGGAGATGCGTTTTGTTTTTTAGTCTCAGAAGAAAAATAGGATAACAGTAGTCTGGCTTGCTACACAAGCCAGCCTAATTATTGCATAAGAATATCTCCAGCATTGCTGAGGCCAGCAAAATCAACAGGGTATTTCCAATGTCAGGTTAAATATTGAAGAGTCTTCGTGAGTCACTGTTTTGGGAATAGTTTAATGCAAAATGTCTGAGAAAACCGCTGATTACTCCAGACTATAATGAAGACAGTCATGTGATGGACTTAGAAATGCACACATGCCTGATGAGGTCTCTGTTTACTTCCCTCGAGCACTAAATTACCCAACAGCCCAGAGGACACGCTGACATTCTCAAGGGCAAGGATGTCCGCAGGGAGTGGGACAGATGTCAGTGTGTAATTTGGCGAGGTTCACGGCCAAACTGCCCACTGGACAAGCCATTACAGTGCCTACTTATTAGGGCTCATATACCAGTAAAAGATTTCCAAAAAAAAAAGCTTTGGCCAAATTTGTGAGAGCCAGACAGAAGGAAAAGACGATAACATCACAGTGACCATCAGGCAGAGCCAAGTTTATAAGATAAGAAGGCTCAAAAAAAAGAAAAACAATTATTCAACATTTGCTCAATTGCATGCCATTTCATACAAAATGCATATGACACAACAGGGAAATTCTGAAACCAGTCTTAATCACGATTTTCTGTGCAATGTAAACTACTGGGAACTACATCGAGTCAGTCTAATTTAGAAACTAATCACTTGATTTGTGAGCTGAGCATGACTAACCAAGGCTTTTTTTAGTCTATTTTCTGACTATTTATAGACTATTTTTGAATGTTAATGATAATTGAACACTGAATCAAATTATTTTGTTCTTAAATAGATTCATTTAGGAATGAAACGCCACAGTTTTGCTCTCAGATGCACAAATGTTCTGCTTCAGGTTTATTTGGAACTATTCAATCATTTATTCATTTTCCTTCAACTCAGTCCCTTATTTGTCAGGGGTCGCCACAGCGGAATGAACCTCCAACTATTTCAGCAAATGTTCACTCAGTAGATGCCCTTCCAGCAGCAGCGCAGTACAGCGAAACACCCACACACTCTCACATTCTCACACACACATACATTACGGCCAATTTTGTTCACTCAATTCACCTATAGCGCATGTCTTTGGACTGTGGGAGAAACCGGAGCACCTGGAATAAACCCACGCCAACACAGGGAGAACATGCAAACTCCACACAGAAATGCCAACTGATCCAGCTGGGACTCGAACAAGCAACCTTACTGCTGTATGGCGACAGTGCTAAACAGTAAGCCACCATGCCGCCCCTTATTTGGAACTTGATTCATTGATAAAACAGAAATACACTATTCTGTTCCATATATTTTGAATTGGTGAAAACCATTGCTATCACATTAGTCATGGTGCTCACATGTGGACATTCAGTATCTATCAAGAAGGTACTTGTACCAGATGAATAAGCAGTAGATAATGAATATGCACCAGTGGATAATAAGTAGGGCTGGGCGATACAGGAAAAAAAATAATAAAATCATGATATAATGTTTAATATTATTTGGTATCGATAATTATTGAGTATTTTTTTTTTACAATACATTTAGGAATATTAGGATTTTTTTATTTATTTAATGATTTGATTTAATTTTACCAACAATACTAAGGCAATAGTTTTAATAGTCAAAAATAAATAAATAAAAATTTATTGTCTCTTATATCTTCATTTATTCATCCATTTTCTTTTTAGCTTAGTCCCTTTATTGATCTGGGATGAACCGCCGACTTATCCAGCATATGTTTTACACAGCGGCTGCCCTTCCAGCTGCAACCCATCACTGGGAAACACCCATACACTCTCATACACTACGGACAATTTTAGACTACCCAATTCATCTATAGTGCATGTCTTTGGACTTGTGGGGCAAACCGGAGCACCCGGAGGAAACCCACGTGAACGCGGGGAGAAAATGCAAACTCCACACAGAAATGCCAACTGACCGAGCCGAGGCTTGAATCATCGACCTTCTTGCTGTGAGGTGACAGCACTACCTACTGTGCCTTGGCGTCGCCCTCTTATATCTCATAATAAATGCATAAGAAAAGAAACCAAAAGCATCCTTTTTTATTTACAATTTACTTTTTATTTCTACGACAGTAATTTTCACATGTGTTGTTATTCTGACCTGAGGAGGCGAAACCCAACAGGAGTCCATTCACATGTTGCATCTAAAATCTAAAATCGGGAGAGCGTGGACTCGGATTTCTTTATTATTTTCAATGCGCTTTGTGCTTGCGCTCCTCTTGCGTCTCTCATTAGGCGACAATCAACCATTTTCTCAAAGGACGACAAACAAACAAACCATTACTGCAGCTTTGATACTAGTTTCTATTTATGAAGAGAATGAAAAAGAACTGCAGTGTTTAGGTGCTCTGTATTTGTTTAAGTTTGCTATTATTAACGAAATGTGTATATTCCACACAAAGTGTTAAGCAGATTGGTTAGTTCTACTTACATGAATCACGGTGTGCATGTGGCATTCTGAAATGTTTTCAACTAGGTGTGCCTGGAAAATGTGCTACTTTCATGTGCTATAGCGTTTCACACAGAAGTTTTTTTTTTTTTATCGTTATTGACAATGGTGTTCGGTCAAGTAAATATCGATGAAGTTTTATCGGCCCAGCCCTAATAATGAGTGTGTACAATCATGCAATACACAACTGACTTATTTACCTGTTGATGCTAATCCAATTTCACTGTTTCATTTTCAAACTATTTCTCATTAAACTAAAAATGTTTGTATTTTCATTTAATATTTGTTGCCAAAATGTTGGTTCATCACTACAGAAAACAGAAAAGGATTTGTGTCACTAGCATTAACTTACAGTAATCCAGAACTCAACTTATTGTAATTTTTCTGAAAACCTAATATATTTTCATTATTTAGGTGGCTGAGACATTCGAACAAAAATGTCTTTGACAAAAGAATCAAAGTCCTACTGCTTTAAAACATGATGATGGTGTATAAATTCTGACAGGATGATCATTTCTGAATGATCGACTGTGCCTTTGAGTTACTGCCAAACCAAAGCCACATTATGACTGCGAGTCTAAAAAAACCCCTCTATATCGGAGACTTTCTGCAATCGCGTTCGACACAAAAATCTATCACATTAGATTAGCAGTCGCGCACTCGAACCTGAGCCAAAAACACTTTGGAAAAGAGTTAAAGGCAGCACTTAAGACATGATTACATGCTGGCGTTCGCATGCAATTCCTGTGTAATTCCCCACGTCTTACCACAAACAAATTTCTCAACCTTCTGGCAAGCCTTATTTTCTCACTGTCAAATCGGGGCGGTAGTTGAGCGAATGAGGAGGAAATAGGAGCTTGGGAGCAGAGTTATGGCCTGAGGGGTCTGACCGAATGGTCTCACTCACCGTTCTTGCGCTCTTTAATGGGTGGAAGGCTTTGAGTGGGCTGAAGAGACAGTTCCTCCAGGTCATGGGTCACCGCTTCGCTCCGTGGGCTCGGCACCAGCACCCCTAGAGCACTCGCGTCACCCTCCACTCCCAGACTCCCCCGGGGCTCCATCTCTCCTCGGGGGGAGAGGAACGGGTCTCTCTCTCTCTGAAAAGTACCACAGCGGCACAGACGACTAGCGGGAAGCTCAGACTGCAGCCTGCCAGAAAAACAAAAGGCTTTTAAGTGTTTTGCAGCACTTGTAAACATTAGAAAGCCTTAATGGAGCTTTATGTTGTTGTTGTTGCTGGGGTGTGGTGGCAAAACTAATTTACTTGTGTGTGGTTCTTTGTTAATGAACTTTAACTGGGCCAGAAATGCGGATGAGGTTAATGCATTCATTTGTATTGCATTACATTCACTGATGATAGTAAACTTAGCACACCACAAAATGAAAAAACTCTGTCTCAAAATAAATACATTTACAAAATAAAATGCATGCACAATTTTTCCAAAATCACTTTTCCACTTAATTTTATATAAACAAAATGACTGAATGTATGACTGAACTTCTGTTTATATTTGCTTAACAGAGTTTTAGTCCTAATCCACTTGATTTATCCTCTTTAAACATAAGAGTTTTAGATGAACATACTTTAAAGATGCAACAGAATCAATTGTAGTATAAGTGAAACTCCAAGTGATATCCTTTTTTGTAGCAAAAGCATATAAGTAGGCATAGTTGAATAATAAGAGTTTAGTACATGGAAATAACATACCGTGAGCCTTAAACACCAATGTTTTCTCTTGCTCATGTAAATCCTGTGAGAGTATAAACTTGAAAAACAGGCCATTCGGTAGGGCTAGACAATTAATCGGAAACTAACCAAAATCAACATTAAGAACCTATAATCCATCAAATTTTTTTCCAGGTCGATTTTTTTGCCGTATGTCGAGTCACATAAAATATTTGTTTACAGAAGATGCCAGAAATGCACTGTTTAAAATATTATTTACTAGGGATGTAACGGTATTGTAAATACCGTCATACCGCAATATTAAATTTTTTCGATATTACCGAAGTCGCATGACTCGGTAAAACTATAGGTCTTCTGAGAAAATTTGCTCAGGCGAATGAAGCGAACGGGAGGTAGCTGAAACTTCATTTCCCATCAGCCCCGGCGTGGCCATAATCCTTTGCGGTCTGTTGTCGCTACAGATCCAGTAATGCGGAAATGGAGTGTGCTGCTAGTAGCGGAGATGAAAAAAAGATGGAAATGATCGAACCTAAAGCGGGTGTTGTCGCCGCGCGCGTGCTGAATAGCGGTGCTGTCGCGCGCGTTCTGATCAGCTGTGTTGTGGCGCGCGTATTGTAAAGCGCCGAGGGGGGGTTGAGCGCGCATACTCAAGAGAGGTGTTATCGCGCGCCTACTGAAGGGCTGGACTGGACGGAGGTTGTGTCGCGTCGCGGGGGCACTATTGATCGTTTTGGAAGGGCATTTTCTATCCAAGACTAAAAAGGGCATGTGCACTGCACAGGTTGAGCCCTATGTGTGCACGTGCCTGCAAGTTGGGGAATACGACTAATAACAGTCATGGGGACTGCAGAAACACAGCACTGTTCAGATTGATGCAGACATTGACTTGTACCGCAAAGAGATCTCTATCTCACTCATGGTTTGTCCTCTCAAGTGGGGGAAAGACAATGCACAACGTTACCCCACTGCTGTCAACATGGGCCAAGTCATATCTCTCTTGTCCCAGAATCCTCAGTCCCAAATGAGAGGGGTTTTTTCTGTTGCAGGGGACATTGTAAATACCCAGAGATACCAGCTTTTACCAGATTATAGTTATATGATCATTTTCCTTTAAACCCATCTCTATCTAAGTGAGTGATTAAATGTTAAATGTGATGAGTTTTATACTAATACTAAATACTAAATTGAAACTTTATTTTTTTACATGGTTTAATAATTTTTTGTTATTAAAATTGAAGTTCCTGTTTCAAAGCTAACAGATAGATGGCTAATTTGTATGTCATTGACACTTTTGGCACTTTTTTGGGAGTATTTTCAAAAGTTTTTTTTTTTCCTGTAAATGATTCAATAAATACCGTACCGTGACATTCATACCGAGGTATTACCGTACCGTGAAATTCTGATACCGTTACATCCCTATTATTTACAGGATATACAGAGGTTAGTTTATTTAAAAGAGATACTGATTATTTTCTACTTTTAATATGAAACTGAAACACTAAAAAATAATTTATGTTGTTTCAAAAAGTGTTAGTTATTTATTTTCACTTTTTTTATAAGAAGAAAAATATGACTGTTGGTTTTAGGCCATGTGTTTTAATTAGAGTTGTTTAACACTGATGTTCAATAAATAATCATAGATAGTCGATAGTGTGTGTTTCCTTCAATTATTTTAAAGTCAGGTAATGCACCCTTCATTCAGAAATCTATCACTTGTTTGTTTAATGTACAAAACCTGTAAGTGAACTATGAGGGCCAAAAAAATAATAAAAAAAATAAATAAATACATAAAATAATCGTTCATTAACTGTAATCGAGTTAAAATGTTCAATTAATCGAGAATTTGATTTGAGGCCAAATCGCCCAACCCTACCATTTGGAACAAAACATTGACTCTGATGATCCACACAGGATTGTTAATGCAATTTTATTGACCACAACATTTTACAGTAAGATTACAACAATGATTTTTTCAGCTTATTTTTATGTTTATCGAAGCTTGTACTTAACAAACTATGTATGGGACTCTTATTTTAAAAATGGGAAAGGCTTTAAGATAAGTAAAAGTGTGTCTCAGTGCACAAAAGGTCTGTTTAAATGTTTCTTTTGATGGTTTAGCGTGAAATTTGATGAGTATGTTTGTAATGAGGCAACAAACACATGTATAACACGAGCATTAATGCACATTTATGCATTGTGTCATATCACTCAGCTCTTACTGTGATTTTTGTGGATTTAAAGTACATTGATAAACTTTATAAAACTCGTCTGTTTATGCAGAGGTTATTATTAATTCCTGCCTTTGTTTTTAGATATTTTAAACCACAATATACAACATAATACATCTCTGTCAGTCCCTTTTGTCAAGTATAATTATAATTTAGCCTTTTTGTAAATGAGTAAAGCTCATTCATATTCATGATCTTCTCAAATATAGTCAATTCTAGGGGTAATTCTTTTCTGGTTTTAACTGAGCATATAAAACTGTTTCTGGAGAATTTTTCAACATACCTAAGCTAAATACCTATATAGATATCAGAAAACATATTGGATCAATGCACTCTATGGCACCTTTAAATAAATACATAAAAATCACTTAGATTTCACTAAAATACCTTTATTTGTGTTCCAAAAATATATAAGTTTGGAACGACATAAGAAAAAAATAAGTAAACAATGACAAAATGTTCATTCTGGGGTGAACAAACCCTTTAAGGAATGGTCTTACTGTATTTCACAGAGCTTCATTAACTGAAATCTGATCAGTCAACCCCCACTATTATCAACCCCCATGCATTTATGTAAGCGTAATGATCCTTCCAGTTTATATATATATATATATATATATATATATATATATATATATATATATATATATATATATATATATATATATATATATATATATATATATATATATATATATATAAACTGGAAGGATCATTACACTTACATAAATATATATATATATATATATATATATATATATATATATATATATATATATATATATAAAAGCATTTAAATTCTTAAGACTGATGTTTAAAAGTGCAAGTTCTATATGTCATGCTGTGGCTCCAAAACAAGAGACGTTATACGGGAGTATATCCAGGCAGCACAACTGGTCCAGCTGTTTAATGTGTTATTCTGACAGATGCTGTATGTCTTGGTACACAGAAAGGCCACATAGGACAAAGACGTCAGTAATATCTGCCTCATCTAATTTTGCAATGCACCGCACTGGAAAATATATGCTACCACATTTCACAGTTCAGACTTGGGGATTTAAAAAGCAAACATTTGAAATGACTGTAAAGGGCTCTATAAAGTACAAGACATACCGAATTCAAAACAGGTCATGTTGCAAATTTATGAGCAGCATATCAGGAATATCCATGTATGTTATGCAAAGAGAGATAGAGAATAGGGAGGCATACTAGTCATTCCATCAAGGTAAATCAAATAAAGCTCATATTCACACTGCAAAACGTTGGTATTAATTATAAATTAATTATAACTTCACATTAGGGCTGCATGATACTGAAAAAAAAATACAATATTGTCGTTGAGTACTGCGATAACAATACTGTATGTCTTATGAAAATTCACTACTATAATACTATTTTTATTAGCTATGATTATTAAGAGAGCCCTATTATGGGTTTTTGAAAATGACCTTCCATGTAGAGTGTAACACAGCTCTAAGTGAAGTCAAATATTAAGCTAAGGCTTTAATCTAAAAGTGCACCATGTTTAAAACTTTTGATTCATCTATAAAACAGTCGACTAATAGTGGTTCAAATGAATCTTCTTGGTAACAAATCTTTAGCCATGTCTGTGTATGTCGATATGGAACTCAAGCCCCACCAATTTGTTGCATGCGCAGACCCGGGAAAATTGAAACCCCCGGGAAAAAACACTGTTGAAAGAAAAAGAGAAAGACAAAACACTGTAGCAGATCCCAGCTGAATTATGTCGCGAAAACGCTGTGCTCTGAAGTGTGATGGAAAGTTAGTGTTACTTTCCCTACTCAAAGATGAGGCTGTAACGAGTCAGTGGTTAAAGTTTATTTTTGTTGCAAAAGTACCTCAGCATTATAGCCCCAGCCTTGTGCTGTGTTCTTGTAATTTTTTTGACGAGTGCTTCAGTAATCTACACGCTTAAAATGAGGTAGTTGTCGACCTTTTGTTAAAAGAAGGATCAGTAAAGACTATTGATGTATGAAACTTTGTCAGAGCTTGACAGGAACTTTACAGTACACAGTTCAGGGATCAGTTTCTTCCTCCATTTCACAAGTGTAAGTAAGTGCGATTAAAATGGTTGCCCCTCTTGTTTTCTCTAGCTTGAAAATTATGTATTTAATTGTGTTTTGTTACCTGTAACCGCTCCACACGACTTGTAGTGCATCTAAAGCTATGTTTAAAATGCGATGCGTGCCGCTTTGTTTTCGGATTTAAATGTGTTTGTGAGCTCGTGATCATGGTTAAGAGTAGAGTAATATGCTGGCGTTTAACTGCATTGCTTTAATGCACTCCTGCATTGGGCTCACTCAAACACTCTGCACTCTGACTACTTCAACAATGTTGATAAGCCATGGTAGAGATTTTTCTCTGTCTCACACTGAACACAGTTGACCAAATAAATAGACTGGGTCATCGGACCAAGCAGCGGATATTAGCATTATGCTAAGGAGGGCTTTGGGAACAAATAAATTGCTGACTGAATCATCTGGAAGTCGTTGGGATAAATAGGTAAAAGTAAATGCAATGAAAGTGTTTTTTTTTACCTTGCATGCATAACAGACAGTTGTTAGAGACCCCCAAAACCAAAACATCACCTTTTTAATGCATAATAAGATAATTTTTAGCTATTTTATTTCTTTATTAGCTATTTATTTCTTTATTTCTTTATTTAGCTATTGAACGATGAAACATTATCAGCCAGCCTTCTTTTCAAAAAATTATTTGTTCATTCATAAGAGAATTAGTTTATTCATCTTCATTGCTATAGCGCTTTTACAATGTAGATTGTGTCAGATCAGCTTAACAAAGAAGTTGTAGTAAATTGAAACAGCTTCAGTCCAGTTTTCAAGGTGAAGTTGAGTTTAATTTAGTTTAATTTAGCGGTTTAAGACTTACTAGGCATGGGCCAGTATACATTTCTGTTGATATGATGGTATTGTGATTACAGCTCTAAAATATATTCCTATTAAGTGTTTAAGTATATTAAAAAAAACATTAATTTTTCCTTTATTGAACACAATATATTTTATTTTAAGAAACATTTATAATATTTTGAAACAATAAAGATGTCAGGCTAAATAATTAAGATAAATCATTGACTTCTGCTCTCTTCATTAGTTTCAAAAACAAAAAATTCCTTACAACATCTAACAGAAAAAAAACCCCATTAAAAACCCCTTACATATACTTTAGTAACGATATAACAGATAATGTTGGCAGTTTTAAAGCCTTGACTTTTCCAAATTGCGTTAAACCTTGAAACTGGTTTTTGTCCCATGCCTAAAATTCACTGCAGAAAGTCCAAACACTAAAGAGCAAATCTATCGACGTGTAACTCGTTCATTTAATTTACTGACTACGATCACAAAAGTCATCTGATTAGATTAATACATTTTAACATAAAGATTCCCTGCTAAGTCAACCTAGTAACACACTAAGGACAACTACTAATTTCATCAGTGAGGAGGACATAAATACATTTGTCATTATATATATAGACATCATGCTTGTTATGAATGACTCCGAAGTGCTCTATAACAAAAGGAATGATCATTTTTTAATGTTACATATTCTAACTATCTGAAATGAAAGTCAAATGTATTGTGTATGACATCTGCACTCAAACTACATTAGTTTCTCCTTCCAGACTTGTGAAAACTCAAAGGCAGCAAAAGAGCAGACACGCTGACTGATGGGATGTGCAGCTACAGCTCTTCAGGCTATGAAAATGCTCCTGTCAAAGACAAATCCCGCTCTTGGCTTCTTCATCCCTCATGCCAAGCTGAAGACAAAGTGGAGTTTGGCAAAACCACATCAGCATCTGCTTATATTCTAGCCTGACTGAGTCTGTCTGGAGAGCTTCACACGCAGCTTTTTTTCTATCACTGTGGAAGGGTGGAGAGTTTTTGTGTGGACAAATTAAAGGATTTTAATCCCCAACCGTTTGAGAGTGGACTCATGCGATCGATCTGTTGTGCGAGAAACTCAAATTATCCTCTCAAGATGCTCAAAAATAGATTTGTGACCCTGGACTGCTTTTAATCTGCATAGGTAAATCCTCCAAACGCAGAAGCAAAGGGTCAGATTTTGATAGAAGGTTACTAAAATATATATTGGTTTTCAGTGGATTTACTTGCACAGATTAATTGTTCACCTAAAGAATAACAATGTGTGCTAGCAAAATAAACATTGTAAGGTATGATTTTCACACATACTTTAAGTTGTTTGTGACCTTACTCTGATACAGGAAAACTAGTAAACAAGTTTACGTGACCTTGTGCTTTGTTGTCTTATTAATCATAATTGGGTAAGAATGTGCATGCAAACACACTCTGCGATGTCCCAGATTGCACCCAAAACCTGGTTTAGATGGTGGTAAAGCAGGCATGGGTACATGCTTTTGTTCTGAAGTCTTGCGTTTCACAACCACCAGAGAGAGTTTATGGGTTGACATTAACTTGGCACAAGTTCTCAAAACATCCTCCACCCACTGTATGGGTATCTAGAGAAATCTCTATAATAAGGTCATAAATAAAAAGCTTCTATGACGTTTATTGCATTTTTGAAGTGATGTGGAGCATTTGTATATTAACGGGTATTAGAGATAACTTTAGAGTATTAACATTTGGCAAATATATTTAAATCAGATATAAATCTGGCATTGAGGTACTTTATGTTGCTGCGATATATATTGTGATATGAATATAATTTCACCTGATGGTTTGAATAGCTCTATTTGGAAAGATTTCAGTCTTTTAGATTGATTAGAATGACAAAGTCATTTTCTATGCAGTGAATCTGCCTAAAATATAATAAATTACAAGCATAATGTATATAAATACAGTTGAAGTCAGAATGATTAGCCCCCCTGTTTATTTTTTCCCCAATTTTGTTTTAACAGAGACATTTTTTCAACACATTTCTAAACATAATAGTTTTAATAACTCATCTCTACTAACTGATTTTTTTTTATCTGTCATGATGACAGTAAATAATATTTGACTAGATATTTTTCAAGACACTTCTGTACAGCTTAAAGTGACATTTACAGGCTTAACTAGGTTAATTAGGTTAACTAGGCAGGTTAGAGTAATTAGGCAAGTTATTGTATAATAATGGTTTGTTCTGTAAATGATCGGAAAAAATTGCTTAAAGGGGCAAAAAATTTGACCTTAAAATGGTTTTTAAAAAATTAAAAACTGCTTTTATTATAGCTGAAATAAAACAAATAAGACTTTCTGAGAAAAAAAAAAAATATTAGACATACTTTGAAAATTTCCTTGCTCTGTTAGACATAATTTGTGAAATATTAAATAAAGGGCTTAAAAAATACATTAGTTTTTTTTGTTTTTTTTCGCTACATTTTACGTTATAGTGTAATTATTCTTTAATTATGTCCATTATAATAATTATGGATATATGCAATATTAGTTGATGTTTTTGAACATGTAATAATGATGGTCACTGAAAACAAAATAACATAACAGCCTTTAACTCACCCATGGTTAAACTAACAACTAATAAAATACCATTGTGAACATTATGAAGCATTATGAAGCAAGTCAGAATTATTAGTCCCCCTGAATTATTAAACCCCCTGTTTATTTTTTCCCCCAATTTCTGTTTAACGGAGAGAAGATTTTTTCAACACATTTCTAAACATAATAGTTTTAATAACTCATTTATAATAACTGATTTATTTTATCTTCGTCATGATGACAGTAAATAATATTTGACTAGATATTTTTCAAGACATTTGAAATTTGTGACATTTAAAGGGTTAACTAGGTTAATTAGGTTAACTAGGCAGGTTAGGGTAATTAGGCATACTATTGTATATTGATGATTTGTTCTGTAGACTATCGAAAAAATGTATAGCTTAGAGGGGCTAATACTTTTGACCTTATAATGGTGTTTAAAAAATTAATCATGGCTTTTATTCTAACAGGTAAGGAAATATTCAAGAGAAAAATCACTGAAAGAGATTATTGTTAAAAATTTAAAACTGATAAAAAAAACTAATTAATAAAAAAAAGATAAACAAAATAACAATACATTTTTGAATTATCATAAACAAATATTTTTCCAAATATGATAGTATGCTAAATAATATCAATCAATCAATCAATCAATCAATCAATCAATCAATCAATCAATCAATCAATCAATCAATCAATCAATCAATCAATCAATCAATCAATCAACAACAACACATGCCAAAGTTAAAGTTGGCAAAATCTATCACTAATATTATAAAGCTACACCCCCAGCTTTGATCAAAATAACACCTCTGCAACAACAACTCTGTCCTAAATAAAGCCCCAGAAGATGAGCTTTACCTGTGAAAGCAGAAGCAGACTCTGTTTCTCAGCTCTCCAGATAAAGATCACTAGGTCATGATGCCTCTGAAACATAAATACATATTCTTACATTAGACAAAGCAGAACAGCATCAACAACAACAACCGTTTCGATCAACCTAACAGCTAGTAGTTCTCCATTGGTGAAAGCAGATCCGCTGTACCTCATTCTGAAGTGAAAACACATGTAAAGAAGAAGACGAGAGCAAAGCAAGAGAAGGCTGGTTCGCATGTAATCAATGCAGTTGCTTTGGAAACACTAATCTAGTTGTGCGCTGATTAATGGCGGAACAATAGGATGGCAGATATTTATGGATGTGGGGCACTCCAGAGAAGAGGCCATCAAGAGATATGGAAAACAAGTTTATGAGAGCCTCAAACACAGCCTCCGCAAAAACAACCACATTCATATTCATATTAATTACAGCTTAACAAACATTCAGCTCGGCGAAGCTATATTGCATATCTGAAATTTCGGTTTTTGGGTAAAGATGTAAAAGGGTACAAGCAGACGTGTGGCGATTTCCAATAATGCAGCATGTCATGATAATCAACATCCGTGATCTTGTTTTCATGGACACTTAAAAATCATGTGAATAATTATGGATTATTTAAACGTTTAGAGTACTTTTTATGAATATTCAGATTGTGGTATTGGTGATTTTGATCACAGCACCAAAACCTTGAAGACTTTGTCTATTCTGAGGCAGAGGCAGAGAAAGCTCAAACACAATGCAAATTAAAGAAACACTCCACCTTTTGTGGAAAATGCTAATTTTAAAAGAGCAGAGTTAAGCAGTTGCCTCAAACCATTTTTTTTTTCATCAGTTTTATTACATAATGTATCAAGAGAGGACTCAAACTTTACATACAGTATATCTTTTTTTAATATATTCTTTTGAAAGAAATGCTAATGGTCCAATTCAATTCAAGGATTTATGCTAAGCTAAGCTAAGCTAATAGTGACCCCATTAGAACAAGAAATCAGCTGAATGGTTTCAAAAAATTTTCAAGTCAACTTGACTTTCAAAATGAGCCTTTTTCAAGAAAAGGTGACGTGTTTCCTTGAGAAAACACATTTATTAATTATCCTTTGGCTTACTCTCCATTTCAGGTCACCACAGAGGAATGAACCACCAACTAATACAGCATATGTTTTACTCAGCGGATGCTCTTCCAACCACATGAATTTAGCAACATTTGTATGTGAACATTCTCACACATGCAAATGCAGAAACACATGGATAATAGTGAAGGTTACAAAGAAAATGTGTCAAGGGACCCCTAAAAGTGATGAACCTGCTTGCTTCCTGTTTAAAGTTCATTGCCAGTATGGCAGGACATTAACATTACATTTCATTTAATGATTAAAAAAAGTTTGCATTTACATAATCTACAAAAACTAATGCAAAAAGTGTACTGATTATATTTATTATGAACACACACATGCACGAGTATTTTTCAGAAAATGTTCATTACATGTGGATTAATTGTAAAGTGAAATATGTAAATATTTGTATTTTGTATACTTTGAATGTTATGTATAACAAAATTTGGTCCCACTTTATATTAAGTGGCATTAACTAATATGTACTTACATAGGAATTAATAGTTTGCTACAATGTACTTTTTGTACTTATGCTTGATTAAATACATGTATGTAATTACATCTGTAATTAACTTTTGTAACTACATTTGTAAATACACTGTTGACCATCCCTTACACCTTAACCTACCCTTAAACCTACCCATGCCACCAAACCTGTCCATAACCCAACCTCTATTCCATCTCAAAAGCACCACAAGTGTTCTCAAATACATTATAAACACAGCAAGTACACTGAATTAATTTTTTTGATGTAAGTACATAGTAGTTAGGGACACTTAATATAAAGTGGGAGCCAAAATTTTATTTGAAATGTGAAATAAATGTGATCAGATGTATATATACAATAAAATTTAGCAGATGCAGAGATTTTAAACACTATTAATTTACTCCACAGCTGTAGATATGCTGATTTTTTAAAACGCTCTCAGAAATAAATGTAAAAAACCTGTCACTGGAGTGATAGCTTTTCAAAAAGTCCAATTAGTATTTAAAAAAGTGTATATTTGTACCTTAAAGATTTACATTAATACCAAAAAAACTCCAGTGACCGGTGTTGAAAGCGTATTATTGCAGACATATTCAAAATTATATTGTTTTATGTGTATTTTTACTTAAAATAAAATCTTTAATAAAATACATACTTGGCTAAGAGCATCAGAACAGTTGTAAAATAAGATAAACATAGTGTGAGCTGAAATTAATAAGTGCAATTAAATATTTAAAACAGACACATATCAATTTTAAATTTTAAAGATTACATTAAAATTTGTAAAATATATTATTACAATAAAAAAATATTTTACTTGTTTATTTCTGAGTTGACAAACTACATTTTTAAAACTCATCATTACTCATTCAGATTTTTTGTATGTTATGAATTCCTAGACTGCAGTTAGACTTGCTTTGTGTTTTCAAGATTAAGATATTTGGAGCTTAAAAATTGATATTCTAAAACTCTAAACCAGAAATTCAGATTGTGATTCAGATTCAGAGTTTTATGCAAGTCTATAATAATTCAGTTGTCTTAAATTTCAGATGTTCAATATTGAAGTTAAGAAATTCCAAACATTTTTAATAGCATGTAAATATTTAGTTTTATTAAATTACAATTGTTAATTCAAATTAGCACAATTCAAATTCAGATGGTTTTGGCATATTATAAGCTCCAGAGTTTTATGCATGTATATTATAATGGTTAATCAAAAAAGCATGTGTTTTCTGTGTCATGTCATTTCATAAAGTTGCCATTTTCCCTGTGTGGTTTTCAGGTTATGGCTAACCTTAGAAGCTTTAAGGTCATTATTTTTTTCACTCAATTGTGGTATTTTATATACTTATTGAACACTGATAATGTTGAAATTCAGTCTGAAAAATAAATTACTTTCATACATTAGTAAATAAACCTTTATATAAAGTTAAGATGAGTTAATTGACCCAAGTAAAAATGACTCTTTATAAGTAAGAATGACTTTTTCTTCATTAGTAAATAATACTTGATATAAAGTTAAGATGACTTAATTGATTCAAGTAAAAATGACTCAGTATACAGTAAGTAAGAATGACTTTTCTATATTAGTAAGTAGTACTAATGTAATAAAGTTGCATCTACTTAATCGAATTAAGTCAACAAGTTTGCATAATTAAATTAAGTAAACTTAAATTACTTTTTAAATTACATTTATCAAACTGAAAACAGTTTAATTAATTAATTTTTTTTTTGTGGAAAATCTTATGTAATGTAATATAATGTAATGTGCATTTATATAGCGTGTATGTGTATTGTGTATGGCCATACACCCAAAGCGCTTCACAATCATGAGGGGGGTCTCTTCACACCACCACCAGCGTCCAGCATCCACTTAGAAGATGCGACGGCAGCCGCAGGACAATGGAGCCAGTGCGCTCACAACAGACCAGCTATTGAGAGAGACAGTGTGATTGGTGTGACAGTGATAGAGCCAATTCGGTAGATGGGGATGATTGGGAGGCCATGATAGTTAGGGCCGATTAAGGGACTTAGGACACCGGGGTTACACCCCTGCTCTTTACGAGAAGTGCCATGGGATTTTCAATGACCACAGAGGGATGCAGTTTGACCAAATGAAGTGTTGTCCCATGTTGTTAATGATCAATTGAAGTGTCATTGCAGAAAAAAGTATTATTTACCGAACCTAAATGTGTCTACAAACAATAACTATGGAAATATATACATGTATATTAAAATGTATATTATTGCCCCTTCATGACATCATCCTCATGTTTGATCTCCACAAGAGAGATCCCAGTCATCCAAAACTAAACTAGTGATTCCTCAGAACAATAGACCCTCAAACTACACGCCAGCTTAATCTACCGCATCTTTTGCTTTTGAATTCAATGACAAATGAAGGGCTTTAATCCCAAATATGAAGACTTGAGGACTTCACGCTTGTTGAGTTCACAGTCCCTTTCTATGGAAAGCAGATTAAGTGACTCAGTGAGCACTGTGATCTTGTTATCTCCAGCATATTAAAAACAACAGGCTGATGAATGTCTTAACTCTTCCAGGCGTACGAGTCCCGGTGGCTTCACTAAGCCTTGGCTGGCTTTTTCTCGCACGCTCAGATTCCCTGCCTTCAATCTCACTGAGCCGAGTTTAAAGACTTTGGGCCGTTTTCTCGCTAGAGATCAGCATTAAGCCCCTCTCACTGACACTCAGAGAATTCATCTTAGTCCAGCGTAATTTCCAAACCTCAAACAGAATTACATTCTCTTTTTTGAAGGGGGCCAACTGAGGACACTGTACTGCAGTCGGTCAGTGAACTAGTTGCATTGGGATTTTCTTTCTTACTCCACCTAGAAAAGGAAGTGAGGATGTGCATGACTGAGAATTGAGGGTAAACAACTGCTCTCTCCCTATGGAGGAAGATCGAGGCACAAGGAATCAAATTAACCAACCAAGACTCAATGGAAACGTGTGCCTCAGCCTACATTTTTGCAAAATGTAAAACACATTGCTCTGGGTACGTTTCCATGCACGTTTCAGATGACAAATCCACTAGAGGGCGCTGTCTACATTTTTACAAATCTGAAATATGTTAGTAAAGTTTTGATGAACATTTCAAAAGCACATCCTTCAAGTACATGTCCATGAGAAGGAAGAGATGGCCTAGACAAGTGAACCACTGATCTAAACTCTTCCCTAAAACCAAACAACAGTGTTCCAAAAGCAGACGTAAGAGAAAAATGAATGACGACAACATAGTTTTACCATGATTTTAGATTGCTTTTATCTCTGTTGTAGAACTGTGCTTCACCAGACTCTGAGCACTTTGACCACTCCAAAAAAAGTGAAAATCAAATGTATTCGATTACAAATCACAGACTTCAATCATACGTCCCTGTGAATATTATGAGTATGAACAAAACATGTTGTCGTCATACTGGCCGTCAGCTTTTATTCTAAGTAGAAACTGCTGTCGAAGGTATGTTGAAGCACGTTTTTGTGGTTTTACAAACATCTAGACTGAATGAAGTATTTCTAATGAGCCTGTGTTGCCAATAACACGGGTTTGACTTCAAGGAAATGCTAGCATTGAAAGAAAAAGTAAAGGTGGAACACAATTTAAAAGATTTGTTATATTCACCGTCAAGTTCTCTTAAGTAATTCGCTTGGGGGTAAAAAGAGGTTTGAAATATTTTTCCAGTGACATACTCTTAGTAAGCTCTGTCATTTTTCATGTGCCTGAAAGTGAGGTTAAGATCAAATAGGTAAATGTGTGCCGCACACTTTCAATTGGGTTAAGTCTTGTTACATTTATAAGCACTATATGCAATAGACTTCTAAAAATAACTGCCAAATACTTCGGCCAAACATTAGACTCGATGTGTGCATGTTAAACATGTTCAATGTAGTCTGGGGGACAGACTGTCCACAAAAGTTTCAGTTCAAAACGATCTCTGTAATGGAGCTATAAGCTGTCTCATTATTTATAGATTTTTATCGGTTTTCACCTTTATTGGACATGACAGTAGAGAGAATTGATAGGAAAGTGTGGGAGGAAGAAAGAGGTTTTTATTTTATGTTTGTGTGTGTGTATGACATCGTTGTGTTTACATAATCAAGTAAGTAACCATACCTGTATGTATTAATGTTGTAATTATACTTTGGAATGTGCTCAAGTGTTATTCAGTCACCTTACCTCATACCTATAATAAATTCATACATCCACACACGCATAAGTGTGTTTGCTTGGATTTGTATGTTAAATATATAACACTTCAGCTTGAATGTTGAATAAATTCATATAATCAATTCATGTAATACTGTCTAAACAGGCTTAAAATAGCCAAAACAATAGCACAAAACACAATATTATTTATGTATTGTTAGGATTGGGTGATTATTCCAATTGAAATTGCTAACACGTTTAAGCAAAGCTGCGATTCTCATGGACATCTTGTCAGAGAAGCATGGTGTGATCGGTAGAGCAGTGGTCTCCAGCTTTGTTATCACCGCGGACCAGTAAATGCTTGACAATATTCTTACGAATCGTAGGTTGCTAGGTGACCATCAACCATTTTCTCAGAGGATGACAAGCTGACTAAACATTGCTGTGACTCTGATACAAGTTTTATTTATGGAGAATTTTAAAAAGCATTGCAGTGTTTGGGTGTTCTGTGTCTAAGACACTTAGTATACTAAAATGTGTATATTCTATACAAAGTATAATGCTGATCGGTCAGTTCTTGACACTTGCTCATGACATTCATTCAACTGTGTGCATTTGAAAGGCGGCAGCGTGTCACGTCACTTGAAAATAACAAACTTGCACAAACTCTAGAAAATACGCCTAAAAGGCCGCAGTCATTTGCGATCTCCAGTAGTTGATCTTCTTGCACCGACATGGTGGATTCACCTGATTTGTTGACAAATGGGTTGCAGATCCATTCCTTGGCTATTAATGGGTGCTTCACTGGACTTTTTCCCTTCGCAAAGAAACTTTCCAAAGATGTCTGTTTCTTACTCATTTTGCTGCTTGTGGGTTAAATTTGGGTGCTCAAGTGATCGAAATGTAACCTAGAAAATACGGTCATTTTTCAAAATAAAAGATTTTTCTAAATAAAAGATAGTTCAAACTAATAATTTATGACTTCTTGTACAGCCTTCTTGTACCAATTGATCTACGGACCGGTACGTGTACGCAGCCCGGTGGTTGAGGACCACTGTTTGAGTGTATCTCTACGAAAACCAGAGGGCGCTCTACAAAAAGTAATTGAATCACTACAATTACCCACTAAAACTCAGGAAGTTTCATGGGGAAATAGTGGATGTTGAATAAACAGAAGATTTAACTATTATCTTTAATTTAGCATGACTAATAAACAAACGACTAAGGAATCAACTCAACCAAGGATTTATTTCAAACACTCGACTGCAAAACCATGTTATTCTATGTAATTATTTCATGTGCAGCATTATCTGCATAGAGCCGTAGTTCATCGAGAAGCTATGCAAACAGCTGTCCTTATGCATTATCTTAATGTCATTACCCTCCGATTAAATAGAATAGAATTAAATTTGCAGTTTAATATGAATCCATGTAATAAATGCTGCTCCATCTGAACACATGCTGGAGTTTTACCAAAACTGGCTTTACAGACAAAATTTGCATGATTTTTCGGTCCTGGAGGGACGGTGATCTTCCAAAGTTTAGTTCCAACCGCAATTAGACACACCTGAACCAGCTAAGCAAGCTCTTTCTAGGTATACTAAAAACTTCCAGGCAGCTTGTGTTGAGAGAAGTTGGAACTAAACTATGCAGGACACCAGTCCTCCAGGACTGAGTTTGGACACCCCTGTCTTAATCACCCAGTCCTTAGTATTGTTATTGAATTCTTAAAAATATTAAAGATATGATATTTTATCTACAACCCTACATCGCCCTGACTGAGATTTTTCTCTTATTTCCAAGAGGGGCAAATCAGACATAAATGTATTATTATTAATAGCTTAACATTATATTGCTGCTCAGGTATGTCTAAATTCTTTTTACCCTTAAACAAAGAATGAAACGGTGCTTCAGTGTAAGTAGAGCCCATGGATAAAATAATCAACAGATGTAAATGTTGACTACAACAATCACACGGTACAATTTACTCAGTTGAAGATCAAGTTATGTTTGTTAAAAAAATCTTAGGTATGTTTTCCAGTTGTGTTTATTTTAAATAGTTAACAGTTGTTCTGTAAAATCCTATCCAATTGATGTTTGGCCTGACACATTATGGCCATATTACAGCATTACTACACAATGAGAACTTCTCGCACAAACACTGAATGACTCATCCGCAGTAACCCGGAGGGGGTCAGCTGTGCAGCTAAATATAGCTGTGAGAGCGGCCAGAAAAAGCACCAGAAATAATAAAAAATAGAAAAAAAAGCCTCCAACGCTTTTCCATGTGTGCACGGGAGAATGTAGGCATCGGGAGTCAGCACAAAGAAAACACTGTGAGACCCGCATGAGTGAGGAGAGGAGAAGGAAAGAGAGGGGAAAAATTCCTTTACCATTCCCAAAAATGATCCCACATTTTAACTTTCCCAGAAAGCCAGCTAATTCCCAAGAGGGCGGTCCTTAAGCTCAAAACACATGGCCTTTGCCCCGCCCACATCCCACCCCTCGCTCTTGTGCCGTTGGGTTCGTCTTCTAGTACTGCACACTTCCTCTCATCCGATTGGTTCAAGATTCAACAGGGAGACAAAACTTTTTTTTTTATTTCTATTCTGCCTAAAGCAGGTCTAAAGCAGACTTACAGAAAAAAACAGGCAATAAATTACATTGTCATTTAGCAGACACAAGAAGTGCTAATTACACAAAGGAACTGTTAGTGTTCAGAGAATTAAGCAGGAGAATGGAGTTTTAATAGAGAAGAGTGTTTCCACAGGTGGCTTGTCAAGTCAACTCACCTGTGTGAAGCACATCTTATATATGCACAATGTTTTTTTTTTTTATAGGTATGGAGTGATTAAAATGCTGTTGCAAAACTGGTCCAAGTAGACATTTTTCTTAGAATGCAAAATTTCCCATTATGCTTTGCGGAGGATGCCAAGAACTGTCGGTCTGCAGCTGATGCGTATAAAGTCACATTTGGACAGCTTTGAAACAATAGTTTTAATCTATTTTATTTGCTTTTAACGTCTTTTAACTAATACTACTGACCATCAGCGCCACCTCCTGGACCGATTATTTACAAAATGCGATCTAATGGGAAGGAAAACAACTGCTGCGATGTATTTCCCTCGTTGTCAGACTGCATTTTGTGCACAACACCAACTAAGTAAATACTACACAACACCAACTAACTAATGCCAAGTTCAGACTGCATAATTTTAGCTGATTTTGACTCGCCGACAGGTTTTGAGAAATTGCAGACAAATGACTAAAATTACAGGCAAATTGGTGTTTTTCACATGAGTAACAATCACACAGTATGAACTATCAAGGACGAGATATGAGAGAATCGCCGATGAGTCACCAATGCCCGTGGGATATTTGGCATGCTATATATCTGGAGCTGTCGGCGATTCAAATCATGCCGTGTCAAATGAGTTTTGACGGAAAATAACCTCCGCGATCACTTGCAGCCAATTAGAGAACAGCATTCACAAGTACAGGTACCTGCAGGCCAGCGGAAGGCTGGGGGAGAAGTTAAAAGTGCTCATTTTCAGTTTATTTGTACCCAAGAAATGGAGGAAAAGCTAGTGTAAATTTGGCAGGAGCACCCGTGTCCGCGGAGAAATTGTTAATTCTCTTCATAAGCCAGGTGAGCAACATCAATAGCTACATTTTTGGAAGCTAAAGCCTTCTTTTCCATTATGTAGTTAATAACAAAAGATATATTACGTGACCTCGCATTGTTTCCATGTCACTTCTTGCATTTGTTTGGTTGTAAGACGTAGTTTAGACAAAGTTGTCGATGATTCTACCTATTTTAAAGTCATGCAGTGTGAACTCTCTTGCCGCCGATCCATCCTACAGTGTAAACACAGCACAGACAGAATGCTAACCCAGATAGTCATGCAGTGTGAAAACATCTGTGACATGACCACTTTGAAAATCATGCAGTCTGAACTCAGCATAAAGGACAAAAACTGCTCCTGATAAGAATCAACATGCAAATCGGAATAGTTTTAGTAACATACAAATCCAGAATAGTATTAGTAACATACATTTATTGGTCATTTTTGGAAATGGAATATTTTTATAGTTTCTTAGTCTCATGCCAGTAAAATGATTTGCTCTTTAAAATGCAGTGAGGTATTTTGTGTTTGTGTGTGTATTGAAGAGCCCAGGAGTACAATATAACTGCTGACAGGTCAGGAACACTGACACTATACTTCAGCATTTGATCTGGCGGCAGACACTACAGAGATCTTTTTTCTCTCACACTTGAACCGCTTCTGACGCCTTTAAAACACATCTTTCTTTCAAAATTAAAGTTTTGCATCACAAAAACACTCTGTAAGCCACTGAAAACAGTATTGACACCCAGCTGAGAAACGCTGCTCTGGCTTATGACAATTATTAATGGAAGTTCTAAGCACCCTATAGGAAGGGGCTGGCCACTATGATGCCCTCCATGCAGCAACAAAGAAAAAAAGTCTATAGGTTTCACAGAGTACACACTTAGCTGATGATTGATAAATAAAGAGTGTTTGGCATGCTGTCCTGGGTGCTCAGAAGATCCTCAAGCCCAGGGCTCCCTCCCGTTTTATTGGGAGAAAGGGGAGTCTGAGCTCAGATAGGTCTCAAGAGCTCTCTCGAATTTATTTATTCAGTTTATTCCTTGTAAAAACACTCATATGCTCTCACACTAATATAATTCACCTCAATTCACCTATAACGCATGGCTTTGGACTGTGGGTGGAAACTGGAGCACCCGGTGGAAACCCATGTGAGCATGGGAAAAACATTTAAACTCCACACAGAAAAGCCAACTGGCCCAGCCAGGACTCAAATCAGCAACCTTCTTGCTGTGAGGCAGCAGTGCTAACCATTGACCCACCATGCATGACACCCTACCCAGCATTATTCTAGGAAAGAGGGGCAGGAGACGGGGTGGATGGGGGGATTCTTCAAGACGAAGATAACTTAAGTAAGGTCATTTAGTTAATTATGTGTGTTTGGATTTGTCTGATTGGTAAATCAAATGATAGCTAATGTGGGACCGCCGTGGTCAATCATAAGCACAAGATCTTCTCAAAATTAGTACGTAAACAAGCTTCACAAACTTTTCTACAGGTGGTTTGTTAAGCCCACTCACCTGTGTGAGGCACACTTGTAATTGCGTAATGTGTTGAGGTTGTGGAGGGGGAGAGAAGAGGGGTTCTTGGGTTTGTTCACAGGTGTTCGAGTGATCTCTGAGCAGATGGGTTTTTAGCTGTTGTTGGAATGGTGGTAATGAATCAGCACTATATAGTCAAATAATCAGAAATCAGGTATGAGTAGAGCAGAAATCAGCTTGCTGTCATGCAGTCGGCATATTGATGGGCTCTATTAGATTCAATCCAGCAGTAGATGCAGATTTACTATGCTCAGAAATGATTTTCAATCTCTGGTTCAATCTTCTCAGAATCTTCCTCTCTTATATATAACATGATTCATCCAAATTATTGAGACATGCACATATAGCTTTTAATAGACTTCTGTGAAATTTGGATTACTACAAATATTAAACTTTTTTTTTTTCCAGAATAGCAGATGTTCTGTTTCATCTAGAAAACATTAAGATAAATTTCGAACAATGACCAGAGTGATGAAGTGAGCACTTTCACAATGTTCTTTTTGGGTAAAACAAACATATCAACAGCAGACATCAGCGCTACAGCTCCTACTCAAAAACAGACTGGACCCATGACAGCTGGGGCCATGACAAATAAGGGCAGCCAAGATAAATGAACAAGACAAATATGTATATATATATATATACTTAAAAATATGTGCTAAGTTCTTGGAAAAAGCTCCCTTTTGTGTTTATGGATTGCATGTTGTTTTGAAGAACTCTTCATATTTCTTAAAGAACATCATCATTTTTATTTAACTTAAATTAAACAACATTTTCTCATGTCCTGAATATATACAGCATGAGAGCAGGTTAAATGTTTAAGGTTTTGCATCCTTATGGGCATTTTTGTCTTTTTTGTTTTATTTTATTTAATCATATTTTGGCTCTGCTAATGCAAACATACATTTTGGCAAAAAAATTGCATTTTTCATTGAACTATTAACATTTTACACTAATATCCTTCCAAAAATCTAGCTTACATTATGCATTAAAAAAATGTTTCTTTCAGGACCTTCAAAACAAAAATGTCCCCATGGAACCCTTTCAAACATTAATTTTCATTTTCCATCAGCTTAGGTGCTTTATTCATCAGGGAATCGCCACAGCAGAATGAACCACCAACTTATCTAGAAAATGTTTTACACATCAGATGTCCCTCCAGCTGCAACCCATTACTGAGAAACACCATTACACTCTCACATGCACACACATACAATGCGACCAATTTAGTTTATTCAATCCACCTATATAGTGCTTGTATTTGGACTAAGGAGGAAACCCACACCAGCACGGTGAGAACATGCAAACTCCACACTGAACTGCTAACTGACCCAGCTGGGACTCAAACCAGTGACCTTTTTGCTGTGAGGCGACAGACACCCTTCCCCTTAAAACAGTATTTAAGCAAAAAGCGTCACACATTCTTCCTAACAGACTTCCATTATATTAGAAAAAATATCGACCTGTCGAATTTGTCAGGTTTGACACTTTATTTCTGTTTTTTCTTCAGTAGAAGTTACCAGGACTGATGCTGGTAAAGAAATCAATGTCAGTAAAGGTGTAACTATTAAGTATTAAAAATTAATAATTAATTTCATAATTTTTTGTTCTCTGTACTAAAAAAAAAAATATATGCAAAAGGTTAATAGTTACTTTAATTTTTTTAATTAAATTTTAATTAAATTACTCAAGGTACAAATATCATGGTCACACTTTATTTTGATGGTCCGTTTGTTGAATTTAAGTTACATTGCATCCACATGCCAATTGATTCTCATTAGATTAAGTAGAGTGTTAGATTAGGGTTAGGGTTAAGGTTAGTGTAAGTTTATTATAGTCAGTTAAATGTCGGTTGAAGAAGCAGTATCAACAGAGATATTAAGCAGACACTCTACTAATACTCAAACGAACCATTAAAATAAAGTGTTACCAATATCATGTACATGAGTTAATAAAAATCTAGGTTTTGTTAAAAGGTTAAACGATCATACATTTTAATATCCTCACCTTTACACAGTCATAAGGGTAATTTTAGGGTATAATTACAGCTTTTTTGAGTTGTTCTGCTCAACAGCTGTTCTGCTTGGGGTTGTTCCGCATGGTTTTAATTTAAAAGGCCTTTTTATTTTAACATTTTCATATTTTTTTGATAGTATAACAAAAGCAAGATGACTGTCCTTCTAATAGAATATAAAAGTTAAACGTGAAAACCTGCAATTTCTGCCGATCTAATCCATAAATGTTCATTTTGTCAATATAAATCAATGTATGTAGGCTGGTTCAGTGATTTGAAAAAAAATAATAATAAGTAATACTAGATTGGGGGCGGCGAGGTGGCGCAGTGGCTAGCACGACTGCCTCACAGCAAGAGGATTTGCAGGTTAGAGCCCTGGATGGGTCAGTTGGCATTTCTTTGTGGAGTTTGCATGCTCTCCCCATATTGGTGTGGGTTTCTTCCAGGTGCCCTGGTTTCCCCCATAGTCCAAAGACCTGAAGTATAGGTGAATTATATAAGCTTAAATGAAAGGGGATCCGCTGCGTAAAACATATGCCAGATAAGTTGGCGGTTCATTCCGCTGTGGTGACCCCTAATTAATAAAGGAACTAAGCTGAAAAGAAAATGAATGAAAAAAAATACTAATTTGGTGGCACGGTGGCTCAGTGGTTAGCACTGCTGCCACACTCCAAGAAGGTCACTGGTTCAAGTCCCGGATGGGCCAGTTGGCATTTCTGTGTAGAGTTTGCATGTTCTCCCTGTTTTTGCATGGGTTTCCCTCAAAGTCTAAAGACAGGTACTATAGGTGAACTGGATGAACTAAATTGGCCATAGTGTATGAGTGTTTGTGAATGTCAGAGTGTATGAGTGTTTCCCATTACTAAGTCGCAGCTGAAAGGGCATGCCGCGTAAAACATATGCTGGAATAGCCGGCTGTTTATTCCACTTACGATTCCTGATAAATAAGGGGCAAAGCAGAAGGAAAATGAATGAATAAATTAATAATACTAGTTTATTTCTGCAAAATTCAAGCGGATTATTATTTATTATTACTACCATTACTACAACTACCAATAAAAATACTATTAGAAATACATGATCATATTTGGGAGGAAGCAAGGCCTTTGAATCCTGCATTGGAAGACATTGCTTTTGATCCTAAAACACAGAGAATCACTGACTGATGATTGTTTTCAGTACACATACAGACTTAGTTCATAGAAGTCAACAAAAAAACAAGCACTAACCAACAAGTCGCCACGTACACCATTACTAGAGTGCATCCCACGCAAGTTTGTCGAACCCTTGAGAAGCTTAAATTTGATTTGGCAGCGCTGACTAACAAATTACGCTGACTGCTTTTGATCTGAGGACACCTGAGCATGGATATGAATCCGGTTCATCTGCATCAAAGCCTGTGAGGTCGCATCACATGACATCTCTGAGGAATGTTATTGTGTCATGTGAGCAGACTAAGGCTAAAAAAAAGAAGTTATTTGTACAGACTCCTTTTTTTACCAGGCGTTTGCTTGAAATATGAAGTTAAAAAAATAAAGCTAAGCAGCTGTTTGGTTTAACGGAACAGTGATATCGACAAAAGCAAAGAGTTCATTGGTGTTTGCGAACTTCAACTTTCGCAAACTACAGTTCAAATGCAGAGAATAACATTTACCCGATGATAGCAGGTAACGATAACAACGCAAACTTTAAGTCAAACAGGCGATGCAGTAGACTAAGAAAACAATGTCCAGACCACCAGGGACACACTATGCTAACAGTGCCTATAAATACCAGGACCTCCAGCTTTCAAGTCCCGCTCGAGCGCAGCTGCAGACGAAAGGTCCCGTCTTTACTGCAGACATGTGGACACGAAGATTTCAAAACAGGGGCCGCTGTTTTAGAGCACGTCAGAATTCCTTTAAATTGATTCACAGACAGGGAACAGTCCTCACCGTTCATCTTTTCAGCACATGCTGCTTGAGGATGGACGCATGTATGTGAAATATGCTGCGGTGAACTGACACCTGCGGTGGGTGAGACTCGGCCTGTCGACAACTGAGAATGCTTTATTATTCAAGTCAGCGCTGGTTAACACGAGCTATATTAAGCTTAGAGATGACTATTTTGGCTTCCAATGAAGGCTATTTAGAGAAAAACATGACTGAGATCAATATAGTCTACATGAAATTAAAAGGTACAATGTTTATTTAGAATTTTTTTTTTTTTTTATTGACACATTGTTATTCTTTAGGTGGATGGTTCAATTGTGCTAGAAAAAAAGTTTTGGTAATCTTCAATCAAATTCTGATCATTTACTTTCGAGTTTGGAGTGGTGGATCTTCTCTAATGATATCAGTTTGACAGCTTCACCCACATCATTCTTAGCAATTACGGTTTTAGTTCTTAGCAATTTTTAGCAATTAGATTTGGTTGCTGCTAAAAGAAATGCAGCTGCGGTTTGAAGTTAACAAGAATTATTTACAGTATTTATTAAATATCCCATTAAATCGTATTTTATTAATGTCTACCCCTACTCCAACCGGGAGTCAGACCTTAATCTTACATTTGAGGATGAGACGTGGGACCAGATTTTGTCCTACGTTCATACCTCTGTGCCCCATCCAGTTAAAATTTGTTCATCGAATATACTGGACAAAAGTGAGGTTGGCAAGTATAACTCAAGACTTGGACCCTATATGTGATCACTGTAATCAAGCACCTGCAGACTTAATTCATATGTTTTGGCTTTGTCCATTAATCACTAATTTTTGGCTATCAATATTCAAGTGTTTCTCTTCTGTGACAAAGATACACATCGAACCGTGTCCTCTTATTGCACTTTTTGGACTTTCTCCAAACATAGCAGGGTTATCAAACTACTGCAAACGCTCTTGCATTTCTGACACTGTTAGCAAGACAGTGTATTCTGTGTATTATGGAAACAAAAATTTCCCCCAAGTTTTGACAAATGCTTGCGAGATGCAATGAGTTTCATGCATTTGGAAAAAATCAGGCTTACAATAAATGGCTATACTTTGGCTTTTTCTGAAACATGGGACCCATTTAGAATTTTCTTTTCTGAGCATGTCAGTATCATTACAAACAGTCAATCTAAGTCTTAGGGCCATTCAGACATTCAAACATAATTAGATACTTTATTTATTTTTTGTAATATTGGGTTATCAAGATATATATATATATATATATATATATATATATATATATATATATATATATATATATATATATATATATATATATATATATATATATATATATATATATATATATATATAGAAAATCGAGCAGCCCTACTTTTGTCCTATTTTTATACACAACTGGAAACACAGTATCAATGTCCTGATGCTAACAATTTGAAGGTTTATGATAAAGGATGCCTTTTATTATTGACAATCACCTAGACAATCAAAAAAGCTTATTTAACAATATTTCTTTGTATACTGTCATACTCTTTAGTTTTATTTCCAACAACTTACTGGCTGTTGTCATATCTGATGAGCACATGAACACAATGGCCAGTCAGTGGTGCTTATGAATGTACTCATATGTTCGCAGGAATGATCTTTTTTTTTTTTTTAAATCACAGTGCCAATTGGTACCAAACTCAATATTTTTGACATCCCTAGTTCACAGTTGAATAGAGACTCTTAGGCCCAATCCCAATTCTATTTTTGTAACCCTACCCCTACCCCTTCCCCTTAAGGGCTTCAAAATTTTCCCCTAAGAATTGGGACAGCACTACACCACCTGCACACGTCATCATATGTACACGCGATCTGATGCTTCATGTGAGATTCATGTGTGTGTTTTTTTTTTTTTTTTTTTTGGTATTTATCTTAAGGAAATCACTAAAGGCATATAGTATGTTATCATAACAATCTAATGTGGCAATAAGATCGTAACTCTACTGTGTATTTACTCAGTGGCCTTATTGTAAACACACCAAAAAAAAACATTAACATAATAGCAAACACTGTAAAATGCCAATTGACAGCCACTAGACATGACTGACAGGGTATTGCAGTGTCAGAATGCTGTGGGACTGCTGTACTGAAGTTATAGATTGCAAAATGTTGTGTTTTTTTTAAAGCATGACAGTAAAACACGAATGCGGTTATGAATATATTTAAACACATGTTTGTTTGTCGTAAAAATTCGTAATAATGACAAAAACATACTAATTTGTGGATCTCATTACTTCTGGGTTCAGCAATACTGCCTTTGTGGCAGGTGTATTCTGGGAAATTTTCTTACCATTTGGTTTCAAGTGTGGTGCTGAAAAATCTTCGTTCGAAGGGCTATTCACCCCTTTCCCTTAGCCCTACGCCTTCAAGCTAAAGATAATTGGGACACCCCTACCCCTTGGCATGCACACGCAAAACGAGGGGTAGGGGTAAGGGGAAGGGCTAAGGGGTAGAGTTGGGATTGGGCCCTACTCTTACTATGGTTACTACTATAATGTTTAAAGGGAAGCACATTTATTTCGTACTGTGATCAAAACTGACTGGAACTACCTGTGCATTAAACTATTTTATTGCACAACTTCCAGCCAATCAGAATCAAGAATTTCAACAGACCATTGAATAAATAGACTTGTATCACTCTATAATCGGTTCTCTGCATTTACATATTGGTTAGATTCCAAATATAAATTGTTATCTGTGTTTAGATACATATCAGTATCTAATTTACATATCAGTGCATTCCTAAAAGGCATGTCTGTGCACGCCATTAGTTATAGGAAAGCTTTTGTTATAGTTAATTTTCATTTTCCTTCAGTTTAGTCTCTTTATTTATCAGGAGTCGCCACAGCAGAACGAACCACCAACTACAACACATTTTACACAGTTGATGCCCTTCCAGCTGCAACCCAGTACTGGAAAACACTCGTACACACTCTTACACTGCGGCCAATTTTAGTTTATTCAATTCACCTATGAACCATGTCTTTGGACTGTGGGGGAAACCGAAGCACCC
Source organism: Danio rerio (assembly GCF_052040795.2). Taxonomy (NCBI): domain Eukaryota; kingdom Metazoa; phylum Chordata; class Actinopteri; order Cypriniformes; family Danionidae; genus Danio; species Danio rerio. The sequence goes on along the minus strand of NC_141023.1, from coordinate 46,040,189 downwards.
GGAGGAAACCCACGCCAACATGGGAAGAACATGCAAACTCTGCACAGAAATGCCAACTGGCCCAGCTGGGGCTCGACAGTGCTACCCACTGAGCCACCCTGTTTTAGTTTCATCACTTTGTTATTCACGAGTACAAGCAGAACAGTGTCTGATCGGTTTTATCTGTGATTGTTACAAAACTCATCACTGAAAAAAAAACTGGAAAAAGAAAGCTGATGCATGATATGCAGAATTAAATACAATGTTGTGAAGCAATTCACAGTTACACAATTAATTGTAATCATTCATTCATTCATTTTCTTGTGGGCTTAGTCCCTTTATTAATCTGGGATGAATGAATGAATGAACGAACCGCCAACTTATCCAGCAAGTTTTTACGCAGCAGATGCCCTTCCAGCCGCAACCCATCTTTGGGAAACATCTACACATACACATTCATACACTACGGACAATTTAGCCTACCCAATTCACCTGCACCGCATGTCTTTGGACTGTGGGGGAAACCGGAGTACCTGGAGGAAACCCACGCGAACGCAGGGAGAACATGCGAACTCCACACAGAAACGCCAACTGAGGCGAGGATAGAACCAGCGACCCAGCGACCTTCTTTCTGTGAGACGAACGTGCTACCCACTGCGCCACTGCGTTGTCAATCGTAATCATGAAAATCATAATAATTTAGTTTAATTATGCATATTGAATTATGCATTTTGCCTCAGCTTGAATTTGTTGTTCATTTTGCTGGCATCTTTGCTCAAATTAATTTACCCGGCCTCACATAAGCAGAGAAGCTGTGAAAATAAGTTGGCATTTGAAGCTACGCAGACAAAAGGGCACAGATAAACAATTAAAACACATGGCTCTGCCATTTAAGAGCAGCTTGCAAATATTATTCTTAAATCGTAACACACATTCACTAGTTCCGACAGGTCTGTTTGTCAAGCAAATTCTAGCGAAGCCCATTAATATGAGAAGCTTGAATAAATATCAATAATAACAATCTGGTTCCTCCAGTTCTGGGCGGTTGTTAAATTCTTCTTCACTGCAATGACTGCAAACAGCCGAAACACAACAACAACAACACTGTGGCACTTTAAAAGCACAGTTCACCCAAAAGCTAAAATTCTGCAAAGTAAATTTTACTCATCTTGTTTCACTTGTTTCAGACCCGTTTGAGTTTGAGAATCTGACTTCTATATTACTTGTTGTTCCTACTTGTTGTTCCTACTATGTCAAAAGCCATTTTCCCCCAAAATATTTTCAGAACATCTTGTTTTGTGTTCAACAGAAGAAAGAAAAAAGGTTTAGAACCACTCGAATGTGAGTAAATGTAGAATGTAGATATCTTTGAGTGTAAACTTCCCCTTTAAATCAATCTGTTACACACAAAAGAAAAATAAGTCACTATTGAGCAATTCCATGCAAATGTCAACCTTGCTATGAAAAATAAAGTTTTCAACATAATAGTGATAATAGTGAAACCTTTTCTAGGTTGTTTCAACAGGCTTGTATTTACAGTAATGTAAACAACCCAAACAAATATCTCTTTTATCATTTTCAAATAATATTTTTTGATTTACCAGTCACACAAGTTCTGATTTAACATTTGTCACATCCGTAAAAGCTTTTTCCTTATAAATGCAAACATTTTAAATAAAAAATAATAATAATATTTTTTGTTCTATAGAGAGCCAACTCTTATTATTTTCAGAAGTAATATTTCTTTTGGCCTGTGTGGTTTAATTCACAGAATTTCTACAAAGTATGTCAACAAACATAACGCATGTTTATTTCTAATGTTTGAAATATAAAATACTTTTATAGATTGATAATTTTCTAGCTCCTAACTCTGTGATATATATGGAGAATATAAACACATGTGTAAATATACTGTTAACATAAACATTCCCTGTGAATTTTCTTTTGTTTTTATTGTAAATGTCACATTCATAATGCTGGAATGGCTCTATTGCAAGAAATGATGGCCAACGATCCCAGGGTCTTATTCAATGGCGTATGCACAATATGGGGTTGGAATACTTGTGCAGGTGTAAATAAACATATTTAACTTAAATATTGACTTAGTTGAGCTAACTGAACTTTAAATCATCAAAATGAGCAACAATCACTAATAAATTCATTATATTTATGCTGGCGTGTGTACATTTTTAGAAACTTTTTTATGCAAAGCCTAATAAATGAGACCTCGGATTATTTGGGGGCATAAATCTGGCCTAATTGAGGATTTTGTACCCGGTGCTGAGAGTCTGAGCTCAGGCCTGTGGCAGTAAACACTGGGAGTGTCTGATGAACCACACCTCCACGCAATCACAGCGAGGCTAAAGGTCGCTGCAGAGGAAACATCAACAATGCTGCCATGCAGACACACCCATAAAGCCAGGACTGTGTGCGCACTTAACAACATTTTAATGAACTATAGAGACTGTTTCAGTTGTTTTTGGTAACAAACAGCCCAGTCAGACTGCACTCAATGCCCTCACACCTCTTGCACTTGTGTGTAAATGTGCGTTGTTACTTTAAGAAGCTGTTTCAACTTCCAGAATGACTTGTGTTGAATTGTCCTAATGTTGTCTGATAGATTTTGGTTTGAATAGAGAAAGACAGTCAATGAAAAGCAGTTTATGGACAAATCTTAACTCATTATAAAGGGTGTTCATTAAAAAACTAGAAAAACCCTAAATCAGGGGCTATTGCAAGATTTTTGAACATTTATAAAAACAAATTATATTGTAACAATGTCAATAAAGTAAAATATATTGTTCTTTACCCAATAAAATCTTTATAATAACAAGTATTATTATTAGCAATGTTTAAAAACTTTAACAATTAAAGCTAATTATTCATTGAAATAAATTTAATCAGCTATGTTTAATTACTGATAAAATGTAGCTGTTTTTAATTGTTTTGATCATGTTAAAAGACCTCCAATTTTGTACAATTTATAGATACAGTTGAAGTCTCAACTCTTAGCCCCCTGTTTTTTTTTCTTACCTAATTTCCGTTTAACGAAGATATAATTTTTTTCAACACATTTCTAAACATATTAGTTTTAATAACTCATTTTTTTAATAAGTGATTTATTTGTCATTGCCATGGTTTGTTCTGTAGACTATCGGAAAAAAATAGCTTAAAGGGGCTAATAATTTTGACCTTAAAACGTTTTTTAAAAACTTAAAAACGGCTTTTATTCTAGTCGAACTAAAATAAATAAGACCAGAAGACAAAATATTATAAAAGAATATATATATATATATATATATATATATATATATATATATATATATATATATATATATATATATATTATTCAATAATTTAAATAAAATTATTCTATTCATCGAGGTGGCATTTATTAAATGTAAAAAATATTAAATTGTTAAATAAATATTTATTAAATATTTATTACTTATTGTATGTCATTTTAATGAAATTATTACTTCAGTCATTATTGCTTTTATTACTTTTGACATTAATAATAATAATAATAATAATAGCAATAACAACAATAATAATTTATATTATAATATTATTATGATTCTGAAGGATTACGTGACTCTGAAGACTGTAGTAATTAAGCTAAAAAAAGTCATCTTTTAAATCACTGGAATAAACGATTAAATTAAATAATAAACTACCTTTGAATAGTTATTTTATAGTGCAACAACATTTTACAGTTTGCACTGTATTTTTGAATAAATAAATGCAGCCTTGGTGAGCAGGATAAGCTTACTTTAAAACATTTAAAATCCTACTGACCCCAAACTTTTGATCGTTGTACACAGTTTAAGTCAGAATTATTGGCCCCCCTTAGAATTTATATTATATATATATATATATATATATATATATATATATATATATATATATATATATATATATATATATATATATATATATATCCCAAATGATGTTTAACAGAGCAAGGACATTTTTACAGTATGTCTGATAATGTTTTTTTTTTCTAATGGAGAAAATCTTATTTGTTTTGTTTATATCAGAATAAAAGCAGTTTTTCATTTTTTAAACACCATTTTTAAAGACAAAATTATAAGCCTCTTTAAGCCAATTTTGTTTTTATAGTATCCAGAACAAACCATGTTTATGCAATAACTTGCCTAATTACTCTAACCTTATTATTATTAACCTAGTTAAGTCTTTAAATGTCACTTTAAGCTGTATAGAAGTTTCATGAAAAATATCTAGTAAAATATTATATTCTGCCATCATGGCAAAAATAAAATAAATCCGTAATCAGAAATGAGTAATTAAAACTGTTATATTTAGAAATGTGTTAAATTTTTTTTGTCTCCGTTAAACAGTAATTGGGGAAAAAAAATTAACAGGGGGGCTAATAATTCAGAGGGGCTAATAATTCTGACTTTAAATGTATATATATATATATATATATATATATATATATATATATATATATATATATATATATATATATATATATATATATTTATTTATTTATTTATTAAAATATGATTTAATTGACAAACCTTCTTACTTGATAGTTAAATCCCTCAATCTCTATAAATTACATATTAATTTAATAGGTCATAATATTACGTTACCATTTATGTTAGCATATGTTAATAAAAAAATAATAGGCCTATATTATTTTATGCGTTTTCAATTATGTTGTTTAAGCATGTTATTAGCCTATATTGTGTACACTTTTAAAAATTGCTGTTTAAATTAAGCATTAAATAGTTCTACTCAAAGAAAAATATTCGTGAACTTTCTCTTAGCTAATAATTAGTTGTACGTCAGTTTTTGTCTACTTATAATATTGTAATTACTCAAAACAGTGTTCAGAGAGTGACAACATTGTGTATGCTGTAAAAACGTCTATACATCAGTCATCCCGTTAGCTAAAAGCTCAGTTCATGACTAATTATAAGGAATGGATAATTGTTATGAAACACTCAGGTATAGTGCCGGAGTTTCATTCACTCGTGCGCGGCTTTACATCTTACTCTGAAAGCACACAAATAAAACGGGATGAATATTGAAATAAGGAAAACGGCATCTTACCTCTTTTTGGGCTGCCACATGAGACGCGTTTCCCTGAATGACACATCTAAAATACAAAACAATACATTTATTTTCTTTCTTCAGTGAAGCAGCAGTTGTTGCTGTTAGTAAAGATGGCCGCTGGTATTGTGTTTAGCCGGTGATGTAATGAATTTGCGTTAACCCTTCATCACACTTCCGAAGTGAACTGACGCTGAATAGACATGATTTAACACAGTGCTCGATTAAATTAGAAAGTGAGCGGAATAAATTGTTGCTCTTTAATTCTCATAACATTCGTTCTGAAATATGAAACTATACGTTGATGAACGAACAAAACGTCCAAGAAGAGTAAAAAGTTCAGCATACTGTATCTGCTGAGGGAAAAGTGAACAAACAAACAAACAAACAAACAAACAAACAAAACAATAGAAACCATTCCAGCATATGAATGGTTCCCACAAAACACAATTGAAACCTTTAAAATCTTCACATTTGAACAATTAAAGCAACTACATTTTAATTGGTTAAAGAATTTTGGGAAATAATAGGATTTATTGGGTTTTAACTTGTCACCAATAGAAGGCAAAATAACGCCAGTAGACACTAAAATGATCATTATACCTTCAATTTAAACCAATAAAATTTCCATTATAACCATTATTAAAACCTTTAGAACTTCTGTGATGGTTTCTGAATTTTTTATTTTTAGCAGGGGTGTGAGACTTTTGTTAAACTAATAAAATATAGTTATTGAAACAACTGAAAAGAACATAAAAAAAATAAAATAAAATAAAATAAAAACACCATACTCTTATTCTGCTGATTTTACAATTTCAGCCTACCAATGTTAGTGTTCACTATTGGGCTGAGCAAATATGCTCAGTATGATAAAATGATGATATGATACAAAATAATACAACTTGAAAAAATCTAAAATATGAAAAACATTTTTAAAAAAAACTTTGTGAATGTACAGACTTTTCTGCATGTTTTTGTAAGACACTGCCATCTGCTGTGCTCTCGAAGTCAGTTCATACTCGACATGATATAATTTAACTTTATTATATCCAAATATAAAAACAGGAACAATTCTTAGTTTGTGAACAGATAATAGCAGGGAAATCCATCATATACCCTACTGTTGGTGTGTCGACATTATTTTGTGTGCTTCCACAAGGTTGTTGTAGTTTATAAAGAAAACAAAATAATATATAAGCACAATATGTCTGCAGTGTTTGATGCATGTACTCAAAATCAATTTTTTTGGTTTCAAAATTATTATTAATAAATGTATACAGTTACTTTAATTCTGCACCATTTAAATCATACTTTGACTTTTTGATTTGCTCATTTTGTTTAAATGTAAATATTTTAATTATTGCAAAATTGTTAATAACAATTTGGGTAAAACTTTTCTATATAGAAACAAGACACTTAATTTAGCATCTAAATATTAAATAAAAATTATGAAAATGTAAAAAAAAAATTTTTACATGAAAATAATGTTTCAACAGTTACTGGGTGAATAAATACTTTTTGAAAGAACAAAACAGTAAAAAATGCATTTTAATTTGGCTTTAGATTAGTTAATTTTTAAAACTATCTAACTTTAGTGTATTAACACAAACATCCAAAAGTCAAGACAGAGCCATAACACACATAGGGATGTTTATAATATATTTTCAATCCCAATAAGTGAAAGTGTAATGTATGTCAAATTTGATGCCTCAATGGACTGTGTTTATGGTGCAAAACTCAATTTTATCTTTGCTACATTTAATCCACAGCCTTGGTCCAAAAGGTCCTGAGCATGTTCATGTTCACAACTGAAAGAGGAAATGTTTGCTGCAATATTCCACAAAATGGTGTGTGCTTATTTTGGCAGCTTCAACCTACAGTAAATAAACAAATTGTAAACAAACAGTGTTGACGACTGTACATGTCAGTGCATACTGCCATTGCACACAACAGTAATATTAACCAATAAACACAGTTTCAGCTAAAAAATATTCTGTATTAAATCAAAAACATTCACCTACATTGTGGATGACCTGGGAGTCCTTTTCTGCATTTTTCGAATGTCCTTTTGTTTCAACAGCTTTTAAAAAGAACAGGATCACAGATCATTTGCAAACCAAACCAGAGCCAACATCAAAACAAACTTAAGTTACAAAGTGAGTCATGCGAAAGATCATTCTCACTTCTCTTTCTCTTCATGTTAGTTTTCAATAAGCTCCCTTATTTGAGTTATTAAATAAAGTATCTAATAAATTAGGCCTTATATTCACAAAATTTTATTTTATTATTTATTATTGGAGTAAAGTATAAAAAAGAATAGGAAGCACAATGTGTAAACTTAGCAATTTTCTGATGGGACAAACAAAATTGGCCATTTTAAAATTTCTCACAAATGTAAAAATATTTAGTATAAAATATTTAGTAAAATATTTGGAGTATCGGGTCACTGTGGAATATGTATATTGTAAATAAACAAATAATATGTGTTTCTTTTATGTGAGGTGGTGTGTCAAAATGCTCTTGTGGTGAGAGGAGAATTTGGAGAACTATGTTTGGTAAGTTGTAAAGTTTATAAATGGTTATAATATTTGTTTTGATTAAAAGATTTTTGAAAGTTAAAATCTTTCTCTCTAAGCTAAATCAAATAAGGAAAACTGTTTTGGTGTCTTGGTTAAATCCAAGATTTGAATGGAAGATAAATTGTTTTCAACTCACAAGGAATTTATTTTATTCATAATTTAAATTTAAATGGGGAGTAAATGAAACCTTACAATCTAAAAAATGCAGGGTTCCACACAATTCATTCATGTTGTCCCAACACAAAACGATTAAGTTAACTCAACAAATTTATGTGAATTGAACATAAAAAAATTAAGTTGTCCCAATGAAATCTCAAGAATTGTGTTGTTTCAGCTCATTTAAATTAAGTAGTTTGAACAAGTAAAAAATAAAATGAGTGTATGTACACTGATATGTGAAGAGGACATGCTATTATTTGATTGGTGACGTCTGGTGATCAGATAGTCTCTTGTGATAATTTGTAATAATTGTACTTTGCTCTTTGATATGTTATTGTAAAATAAAGATGTTTTAAAGTCAAAAGTCAAAAAAGGCTCTCCCTCTCAATTCAATTCAATTCAAAAGAGCTTTATTGGCAAGTGTTGCCAAAACATTGCAGATTACATAAGCATTTAACAAAATTGTAACGTAATACATACAGTGGGGGTAATAAGTATTAAACACGTCACTATTTTTCTCAGAGAACATATTTCTAAAGGTGCTGTTGACTTGAATTTTCCCCGGCTGTTGGTAACAACCAAAGAAATCCATATATGCAAAGAAAACTAAACTAATTAGGTTACAAATTAAGTTATGTGTAATAAAATGAAATGATGCAGGGATGCAGCCCAGACAGCAGCTGAAATCTCTAAGTTCTTCAGCAACCTTCTGTCCTTTCTGCATTCTAAATTAATATCAGCTGCTTCAGTGCAACATTATCAACATTATCAGGGTGATAAAGATGAACCCAGAGTGGACATTTCAGCAAAAAAAAAAAAAAAAATCAAGCTGTAGAATTGTCCGGCCAATCAACTGACTTGAATCCAAATGAAGAACACAAATTAAAGATCAGATTTGATAGACAAGATCCACAGATTTTTACACTCTGTTGAAGTCTGTGAAAAAATCTCACATGAGCAATTCATGTGACTTCATTCTCTATATAAGAGTAATCTTTAAACTGATGCCTTTTTAATACTAAAATAAAATAAAATGTAGAGTATAGTTTTTATGAAATGTTAAATGACTTGACATTGTTCAGTTACAAATGAGGGGCAAATCAGTGTCATGCTAACTCTGAAAACTGTCTTAACATCTATCTTTAAGTATCAGCGGTTTGCAAATCTCTGCTTTAACAGCTTTCCAGTATCTTATTTTCTGTTTAAATCAAAATTTTAAAACTTGCAATAAAAAGGCCTTAAAAGTCAATGTTTCTCTCTCTCTCTGTCTCCTGCTTCCATTTCTCATGTCTACTCCTACATAGCCGATCACGTCCCATGTTGCCCACACTTCTCCACCCGCTGATGGAAGTGTGAGGCTTAATCACCGCCCAGAATAGTGTGTGGTTTGGGGAAGGGGGAGGCAGGCTGCATGCCAGCCGTATCTCTGAGAGTGAGATGTGACTCATTGTAGTGCTGTGTGTGTGTTTTTTTTTTTTTACATTCTGCTTCACACACAGCTAGATGATGGGCAGGATGGAGCCTCAGCTGCCTAAGAGACTTTGAGGCACCAACCACTGATTATTCATTTAGATTACAATCTATCAGTGCAAACAAAACAATGTGAGTTTGTGCTGCAGCTGCGCCCTGGCGGCCAGTGTACACACACAATCTGAGACTAATACTAGCCAATGGTGGGTTTTCGCATTTCCAAAGGTTTCTGAAAAGGAAGTGGTCGCAGAGATAAGCCTAAACAACAACACATTTAATTGTTGTGCTCCTACTTCCCAACCGGAAACTTGATGTCAAAGAATGTCAAAAAACATATACAAAATAAACTACCTTGATGTTAAACAAATCATTACCTTGAAATTGACATCGAACACTATAGCACCAAAAACACATCAAAAATCGATTGCAGTCCTGTTATTGTTTTTTTCACATGTTTTTTGGCATCAAATAATACACAATATCCATTGCATACTTGAAATTGAAGCTTTCAGTTAAAAAAAAAAAAAAAAAACTTTCTTATATTCTATTGTGTTGTTATATTGGTGGTCAAAATAGCATCAATGTGTGGAGGTCAAATAGACATCAAGGTTTTGACATCAAATTGATTTGTGTTTGTTTTTTTTTTTACTTGTTTTTGATATCATTTTGACAATAAGGTGCCTGCCGGGTCCTAATATTAATATGAAATACAGTTGAAGTCAGAATAATTAGCCCCCCTGTTTATTTTTTCCCCAATTTCTGTTAAATGGAGTGAAGATTTTTTTCTACACATTTCTAAACATATTGGTTTTAATAACTCATTTTTAATAACTGATTTATTTTATCTTTGACATGATGACAGTAAATAATATTTTATATAAGGGGATAATAATTTTGTCTTTAAAATGGTGTTTAAATTTTCTTAAACTGCTTCTATTCTAGCCAAAATAAGACGAATAAGACTTTCTCCAGAAGAAATAATATTATCAGACATATTGAGAAAATTTCCTTGCTCTATTACCCATCATTTGGGAAATATTTAAAAAAGAAAAAAAAAATTCAAAGGGGGCTAATAATTCTGGCATATGATGTTCGTCATTTATGATGTTCATGTACATATGATATACATGATATTCCAAAAGGAAAACAAACAAAACATATAAACATAGATATATTTTTGCTGTCAGAGGTCTGTAGCACAAAACGAGCAGAGTAAGCAAAGGTTGGTTGACAAATCCAAAGAAATCAAAACTGTTTAAGATCAGATTAAGGGGTTTTACAACGCTTTATATAAACCTTCTCTGTTAACTCTGGGTTTAATGCAGAGTATATTTAATAACTCTCGACCTCATGCAGCTGAAAGTTGGACAGGTACAGCAAACAGACAATGAGTCAGTTTGATTCACATCTCTATTTAAAAATAAGAGCAAAATATATCAGGAATATATCGATTTTAAATACATTTACAAGACATAAACACTTCTGTCTGTTTGAGAAGGCAAATTATAGCACATATTATTATTCATTCATTCATTCATTTTCTTGTCGGCTAAGTTCCTTTATTAATCCGGGGTCACCACAGCGGAATGAACCACCAACTTATCCAGCAGATGCCCTTCCAGCCTTAACCCATCTCTGGGAAACATTCACCCACATTAACACACACACTCATACAGTACGGACAATTTAGCCTACCCAATTCACCTGTACCACATGTCTTTGGACTGTGGGGAAAACCGGAGCACCCGGAGGAAAACCACGCGAACACAGGGAGAACATGCAAACTCCACACAGAAACGCCAACTGAACCGAGGCTCGAACCAGCGACCTTCTTGCTGTGAGGCGACAGCACTACCTTGTTTTCTCTGTGGAGTTTGCATGTTCTCCCTGCGTTCGCGTGGGTTTTCTCCGGGTGCTCTGGTTTCCCTTACAAGTCCAAAGACATGCAGTACAGATGAATTGGGTAAGCTAAACTTGACCGTAGTGTATGTTTGTGAATAAGAGTGTATGGGTGTTTCCAAGTGATAAGTTGGAGCTGGAAGGGCATCCGCTGTGTAAAACATTTGGTGGATAAGTTAGTGGTTCATTCCGTTGTGGCGACCCCAGATTAATACTAAATTGGACTAAATTGGACTAAATTGAAATGAAAAATGAATGAATCAAATAGCAACAAATTGAACTTTTTATTAAAAAAAGTTTTGCTGTAAAACATTTTTAATTTTGAGCAAAAAATAACAATAAAAAACATGCATAAAAATTGAAAGTGGCTTTGTTGAATAATGTATAGCCTTTGTCACTTTTCACCTAAAATATAAAGTTGCATTGAAATCAAAACGTACTGACTTATTTTTTATATTATACTGTATGTAGCAGGGGTGCCCAAAACTTTTTCTTAGGAAGGGCCAACTGTTATTATATTCAAAATAGTAACCTATTGAATATCATTATTTGCGAGGTACTGAATTCAAAAATTGCAGTGTCATGACAACGCTACACCTTAGTTAATCAACTCACACTATAAAATAAATCATATTTTCATATTTGAAGACATGCAGAAAATTACAGTTTCAAAAAACAAACAAAAAACAAACAAACAAATAAACAAACAAACAGAAACTGCAAATCAGGAGGAGATAGGCGGCTCAAGAGGTATGATCATGGATCATAGGGCCAGACAGAATCTGCGGATGTTTTTTGTTATTTCTCAGAGAATTTTGTTAAAAATCTGCAGATTTATGCGGAATGATTTTGGGAGTTTCATAACTAAAACCATAATATATTAAATAAAAATATCTTTTTAACTTTTATTTAATGTTTAAAATGGAAATCCAATTAGATCTACTTTATTTGGTAAACAAAGCAAGTCTCTCATATAATATCTCTACTAAAAGACAGAAAATATTACTGTAAAAACTTCATTGTAAATAAAGCATAAATATTTTCATATTAGTCAATAATTTTACTGAAATTAATAATAAAAAAAATGAACAAATATAAATTTACACACATTAACTCAAGTAAATAAACAGAATCAGTGATGGGCTAAAAATCTGCGGAACTTTGTGACTGCAGATTCCTTGTGGGCCTAAGAATATCAAACTAGTAAATGAGAAGTCGGTTAATTTATCAAGGTTTTTTTTTTTTGTGTTACAAGTTACAAAGCTTCACAATTTATTGTTAAAAGACTGTCAACTCAAAAAACTTTTATTTATTATTAAATCCTTTATAATCCATTATTAAGATTACAGTAGTAGCCTACACCTTTTGAAAGTGGGGGTATTTTAACGGGATGAATTAGAACTTTTTTTTTGACGGGGAGGGGTGGGGGTGGGGGGGTGGCTAAGCCCCTCATCTCCTTCGACCCTAGCAACGCCCCTGATAGAAACATTTAATTTCAGTTTGCTTTTTTCTTCTTTTGAGATGGGGATAAGGGGCCAAATTAAATGTCATCAAGGGTCAACTTTGATATACCTAGTTTGGGCATCTCTGATATATAGTAATGTTTGTTATAAACTATGTACTGTGCACATCATTATAAACTACAAAATTCATTCACCCTCAAAATATAACCTTACCCCTCCCCTTGAAACGTTTCAGTCGGATGTACGTCAACATAGTGGAAAAAGGACTTCTGTTTCATGCCAAATTTGATTGGAAAAAAGTCAGAAAGACTGCCATCTATTGACGTATTGAAGACTGAATAGAATATTTCGCCGCTAGAGGGCGCATTAATAGACGGGTCGTGGTTATATTGCATTGCTGTTATATGGCCATATAGGCTTTTTGCTATTAGTAGGTATGCATTGGGTAAAATGTTAATTTGTTGTCATTTTATAAACTAAAGGTACAGTAACAATTCTTCCAAATTCCAAAAACAAATGTTGTCATGTAGAGTATTTATGTAGAAAATGACACTAGGACAAGAATGTTAAAAAATAAAAAATAAATAAATAAAAAAAAATAATAATAAAAACAGCCATTGCCGTCCATATCTGTAGAAAAAAATAGGAATGGAATATCGAAGACTATGGAAGTTAACATTTTCAACATTCTTCAGTTACTTTCTTAAACTTAACAAATTGATGCAAACAGGTTTGGAACGTTTTGGAGAGTGAGTTAATACAGCATTTACTTTTTGGGAGAGCTATCTCTTTAACCCTTTAACTGCCAACCAAAAATAAATAGAAAAAATGGATTGCATTTCTTAACACCTAATGTTGCTAGTTATCAAACTCAATGATTTTTTCCCATAATTTCTAAAATATTAACCTCTACCAAATGGTTGATTGATATATCAGATTATGGTAAAAGTACTGTATATGTATATCATATAAAATCAGAAAATATGTAGTGTAAGACCAAATTATTATTACCAAAATATTTTTGAATGCTAAATCATCTTTAAGTTTTGAAGTATGCCATAAAATATTTCAGATTATATAAGATCATGCTTTTTTATACAATAAAACCAAAATCAAGTTTAGTAGTGGACCAGGATTATACTTGATTTTCTTGTAAACCAACAATGCTGTGTGTGTTAACCATTCTTTAAAAAAGTAATTCTTTAAATGGCTTTAACAGTCATTATTTAAAAGAGTCAAATCATGGTCAACCATTTAGTGGAGCAGGCAATTAAATGAATGAACCTCTCTGCATTTACCCCGCTTGTAGCAGCAGAGGGCAGTATCGTGTTTCTGTTGTTTGTCACTGATTTATTTGACCGTTTCAAAATAAGACTTTCTGTTTTCATCTATTAAACCACAGCAAAATGATTTCACAGGGAAAAATACACGTCTTGCTTTTTCAGAAAGTGAAAAACCTAAAAGAGATGGCGAAGGCCCAATTTTCACTTTACTGAGAGAATTAGAAACTGTGCACGTCTTGCTCAAAACAAAGCATCAACTGCAAATTAGTGAAATTAGCCTGTCAAATTAAAGCCTGCGTTACATCTTTGACTGCGTAAAGCTGAACCACACATCATCATATTCTTATTATAACACATCCCCATACTGACAATCACACAATTATTCTGCTTTAAAACGATTGAAAGGGGTAGTTCACCCAGAAATTAACAGTCAGTCATTTATGCACACATTGTTTCAAATTCTTACGAATTTCTCTCCTCTGTTAAACACTGAAGAAGATATTCTGAAGACAGTTGGAAACATGTAGGCTAAGCATTGACTTCCATAGCTTTGTTTTTATTGCCATGGAAGTCAATGGTTAGCCTACCGTTTTTCAGCTGCTTTAAAATATCCTTATAGAAGAAAAAAAAAAACATAAAGACTCATTTTGAAACACTTGAAGGTGAGTAAATTATGTGTAATTTTTCATTTATTAAGGTTAACTATACCTACTCTGAATCCCTTAAATAGCCATTTAATAGCAATGTCAATTTCTAATACCAATATGAATAAAGCCTAACTGAGCGGTAAGTACACAAATTTCCACCTAATTGTGAAATGTTTATTGATGGAAAGCATATGCTGTGTGATGGCATCAGAAAGTGTGTGTGGGGGTGGTATAAAGAGCTTTATTTGGTGTGTAATGAAAGCCTTCTCAATGGATGGACGCTGAAAGCTGAACATCTGCATCTAATTTAGTGGCCCTCCTATGATGACGCGAGTGCGTCGCCGTTTATAGCAATGATGCCATGCGTTCATTCTTACAGTGCAACAGTTAAAGTCCTGCCAGGCTTCACAATTCATCGTTCATAATGACATCCCATGGTGGAGCGAAATGTCGAGCTGGTAATTGACATGCAGAAGGGTGAGTAGAGTGGTTCTCTCATGCCAACCACACCAGAGCATCTGATTCTGACCTTGAACGAAGAGTCATCCGAGAAAAGAAGTGCACGCCAATCTCTGGGGTTAACGGCTTGGGTACATGGTGATTTCTTATTTCTTAAATCCTTATTGTTTATAGGCTTGATTCACACATTCATACCAAAGACATGGTGTGTACATTGAACATATTTTATTGTGATGTATTCCTCTAAATTGTACACTCCAAAAATATTTTTGAATAAGGACGGGGGATTCTCACTATACACAAAAATGAAGGCTATACAGAACATCACTAATACAGTATGGTCTACTTTTTTGACTGTTTTTATGATAGTAGCAAACACAATTTTAATTGTTCTATTGCTGCCATCTTTCCACTAAACATAAATGACTTTCTTCTTAATATTATTCACACTACTATTAATATGAACAGTTATATACAAAATGTTCATTAAAATATTCATTAAAATAAAATAACAAATGCAAGTTTGTACCAAGTTACATATTTATTTTGTAATATTACAGTAAAAGCTGTTGTGAATGTATAAGTAATATACGAACATACACAAACATCACACATTTTTGAGGAAGACAGGTCAGATGAAAGGTAACTTTTAGAAATAGGAAATAAGATACATTTGGGTGGTAGATTGAACATAAAACATTCGGATTTATTTACAACATTTAAACAAAACTTTTAATTTCAGTTTGCTTTTTTTTGTAGCTCAACAATACAACAAACTACCAAAAAAAAAAAAAAAAACACCCCTCTTCTAAGATGGGATGGCGGGCCAAGATAAATGTTACCAAGGAACAAATTTGGCCTGCAGGCCCTAGTTTGGGCATCTCTGACATATACTAATGTATATTATAAACAATGAACTGTGCACATTATTAATTACAAAATTCATTCACCCTTAAAATATGACCTTACCTCCCCCTTCGAAACATTTCAGTCGGATGTGCGTCAACATAGTGGAAAAAGGACAATCTTAAAGTAGTTTGTATAGTGTGTTTGTCAGTGTGATTTTTTTTTTTTTACATATTTCTTTTTTGTTTGTTGTCTGACCCATGTGATATGTATACTGTCTAATCTTGGTAAGGTCACTCTTAAAATTATTTTTTTATCTCAATGTGTCTTTCCTGGTAAAATAAAGGTAATACTACTACTACTACTACTACTACTAATAATAATAATAATAAAAATAATAACAATAATAATAATAATAATTATAATTATAATATTTCTCAGAGATGGGTTGCGGGTGGAAGGGCATTCACTGCGTAAAAATTTGCTGGATAAGTTGGCGGTTCATTGTGCTGTGGCGACCCCGGATTAATAAATATACCAAACCGACAAGAAAATGAATGAATGAATTAATAATAATAATAATAATAATAATAATAATAATAATAATAATAAAAAATAATAATAATAGACAGCTAATATAATATATTTATAACATGAATTGTGACCTAAACTAAAGTGCTACTGTTATTTACAGAATAAATAAATAAATAAATAAATAAATAAATAAATAAATAAATAAATAAATAAATAAATAAATAAATAAATAGTTGATGATAATGTATTGAAAATCAAGAACTCCATTTTATTTGTGAAGGTGTTATGGAGATTGACAAATGAGGTTATTCCTCATGACTTTAAAGGTGATCATAAAATCTGCTTGTCAGACACAGGGAAAGGTTTCCCATTGTTTTTGGGAATATATTCTGACATTTAGAAATTTTCGACTTCAAACACTCGCACTTTGAAAGCTAGATATTATCTTTAGGTCAAAGCGATTTACAATTAATTGAAGCAGCTTGTTTTTGTGGTTTGCATTATACCTCAGTGTGACATTTTTCTGTTTCGAATATCCTGTTGCTGCGTAAATAAATAGATTTGCAGTTCTTAATCCAGATGGCTGTTAAGTAACTAAGGATTGCAGTTTGATTGTCTGTGCGCTTTCACACTTTTGCCGTGAACTGTGATCTCGTTGGGCTGTGCGGTGCAGAGATCCCTGCATAACTGTCATCAGAGACATGGTAAGTGAGGTTTAAAGGGGTCCTATTATGCTTTTGACACTTTCGGCTTCCTTTCGTGTGTAATGTGGCTGTTTGAGCATGAAAAAGATCTGCAAAGTTAAAAAGCACAAAGTCACTCCAAAGGGAGCCGTTCTCTACATCAGAAAGCTCAAGTTTTTGAACGCCTGCGAACGCTTGGATTGTAGTTCTGACTGAATGTTTTTACACATCACAACATCCCAATTTTAAACCATTCTCACCTAAGGGTACGAGGCCTGGTTAAGTAATGTGTTGTCACCATCATTTCACAGATGTTTACATTCACAGCCACCAATAATGTTAGTAAATTTCTGTTTGGTCTTTTTTTTGTGAGCGCATAGTAAATGAATAATTTATACTGTCAAGGCTTTAAAATGCATTTCAAGAGTTCACACTTAGCTGATGATTCATAAAAAAGCTTATTTGGTATGATGTCCTGGGAGAGAGCCCTGATTTCATAAGATCCTCGAGCCCTGGGCTCACTCCCATTAGCAGGGTGAGAGGGGAGTTTGAGCGCAGGTAGATCTCGATAAACTCCCCTGACTTATTTCTGGCTAATGACAGATAAAGGGATGGCTGGAGAGAGATATACGGCTTACTGATAGTTCAACTGTGATGCCAATTTTACTTAGGTTGCGTGCTTTTGGACTGTGGGAAGAAACAGAGGAACCCATGTAAGCATGGAGAAAACAAGCAGACTCCGTACAGAAATGTTAACTGGTTCAGTGGGGACATTTTTGCTGTGAGGCAACTGGGCTAATCATTAGGTCACCTTGCTGCCCAATCTAGAAAGGAGGGGGAGTAGGGGTGGGAAGGGGATTCTTCAAGACAAAGATACTGAGGTAAGAAACTGATTATTTTTAGTAAGTTAGGAATCGTCTGATGGGTGAATAATGTATGTCTAATGCGGGACCAGCTGTGGACAATCATAAGCATCTAATCCTCTCGAAATTAGGTTAAATAAACTTCACTTCGATGCTTTGTTTTTTGTTACTGGAGTAACCAAGGCATTGAATGTAAAGGCTCTGCCCTGTTCTGGAAAGGAGGTGGGGAATAGTAGCTCATTTGCATTTAAAGAGACACAAAAGAAAAGAGCACATATTTGGCTTCATCCCAAAAGGGAGCATTTATAGCATAGTTTAATACATAATCTGTGAGGTATTTTAAACTGAAACTTCATAGACACTGGAGACTTCTATTACAACTTGTAAAGGACAAGGACATTTAAAGGATTAGTTTAACCAAAAACAATCAAGATATTTTAGATGAAATCCGAGAGATCTCTGACCATGCAGCAATGGCTCTTAAAATGTTTAAGGTCCAGAAAAGAAATCAAAAACTGCAAACATATGAAGTTCCAAGAACACTTTTGTGCCCCAAAAATCGATTGAAAAACAACTTTGTTTCCCCACATCAGGTTAGGGTACGCATTCATGGGCAATTTTGATTATAACCAAGTCATTTTAAACAGATGTAAAACACAGTGTTATAATGGTTACACAATCTATGTTTTACATCTATTACTCACTTGTTCAAATCAATTTCAAAGCCAGTTTGGTAACACTTTATTTTGATGGTCAAGTTGAGTATTAGTAGACAGTCTGCTTAATATCTGTTGATACAGATATTTAACAGACATTTAACCAACTACAAGAAACTTTGTAAGTACATGTCAACTTACACTAACCTTAACCCCAACCCCAACCTAACAGTCTACTTATAATCTAATGAGAATTAGTTGGCATGGATATGAAATGTAACTTAAATTCAACAAATGGACTATCAAAATAAAAGTGTGACCGCCAGTTTTCTTGATTCCATGATCTGATCATTAATTAAAAAGTAATGTTAAAAAGTGGGCACAAAAAATGCACTGAAAAGATTGGGTTCAGTAATACACACACTACAGGAGTTTTAGATCATTTTATCCCAGATTTACCCCTCCTGAAAATCTTAGAAATTTTCTTGTTCAGGGCATCATGGTCCAATGTTTAGCCTAGATTATATGCTAATGTGGTTTTTACAAAATATAAGAATCATTGTAAAAAAAAAAAAATTAAGTATAAATATATCAAATTAAATTATGTGAGGCGTTAAACATTCATTTTCTTTTCGGCTTAGTCCCTTTATTAATCTGGGGTCACCACAGCGGAAATAAGCCTCCAACCTATTCAGTATATGTTCCATGCAGAGGATGCCCTTCCAGCTGCAACCCATCACTGGGAAACATCCATACACACTCATTCACACCCATACACTACGGACAATTTAGCCTACCCAATTCACCTGTACCGCATGTCTTTGGACTGTGGGGGAAACCGGAGCACCCGGAGGAAACCCACGCGAATGCAGGGAGAACATGCAAACTTCACACAGAAATGGCAACTGGCTCAGCCGAGGCTTGAACCAGCGACCTTCTAGCTGTGAGGTGACAGCGCTACCTACTGCGCCACTGCGTTGCCCAGGCTGTCAAACATTTAAGTTTAAATCAGCAGGCACACAACTGTCTTTCCAAACAATCAAAAAGTCAATCACATTAGTGGGCACAAGTTTACTTCAAAGCCTTTAATTTGCCACATCTATGCAATGTGTTCCAATGAGGAGGTCAAAACAAAACAGGAAAATAACCCATTACTCTTAAGTTATGTAATTGTTTTGATAACATTATAAGTGGACCACGGAGAACAGAAAAAAATAAAACAGCCAGTTCATGACCCCATTAAACCTCTCCTGAGAGAAATTATCGCCTCAGTTTTGAATGTACCAAGTAAGTGTAGAAAGTGCTAGTGCGTGTGTATATGGTGTAAACATTAGCTGAATGTCAGTGATGATCTACTGCATGAAATCACAGGAGTTACTCAGGCAGGATAACTGTAATAATAATATTTTTTTCATGTGAACACTAGTGTGTGATGCAACCATATTTCACAATCCGTAAGGATTTAAAAGCTCCAGTCCAGCTTTAATTATGTTCCTTTTTTTTCTTTTTTTTTTTGAAAGTTTCAGTACAATATTTCAAGTTTTCAACAATACATGTTTCTGTATCATCATATCATCATATTAGAATGGTTTCTGATAGATCATGACAATGAAAAGAGAACAAACACATAAAAAATACATCATAATCTGTGTTTGTCTTGACAACTTGTCATACATCATATACAGGCTCATTGGATGAATGTGCCCAGGGACACAATTCTGAGAAATATGTGCCTTTAGGTACATAATGTCGCTATTTTGTGCATAAAATATAAGCTTCGGTGTGGTACCACTGACCACTTACTTCCATATTGAACACCATTCTGGCTTGACTGGTTTGCTCAATAACTCACCACAAAAGACACCAGATTGGGGAGGCTAGGTTTGGATTTTAGAAGGGCAGTTCCAGAAATCAGTTTAAATCATAACCAAAACAAAGAGTAGTGTGAAACCATGGTAGAAGCACACCACTGCGATGGATTTTCTCTTCTGGTTTGCTTTGGAAAACACTATTGGTTGGGTTTAGGGAAGAGGGCAGGTGGATCAATCGATATCAAGCTGATATTTCATGCACTGTGACAATCTGACCGGCCTCTCTCATGGAAATATCGCCAGAAGGATGTTCAGGTGGCCAGAAATATACACATTAGCCTATGGTGGATTTGCGAGAAATTTCACGTATGAGAAAATGTGCAACAGTAATGTATTTGAGATATGGTCAAAAATAGACACGATGACCTCTAGTGTCTTTGTGGAAACAAAAATGGCAATAAAACATAGTTCAGGGTACATATTTTTCAGTTTTCAAAAATGTAGTCCAGGGCACATATTTCCTTTGACCCTGGGTTGCATACATCTGTCATAAAGATGATTGTCATTAGGCTGCTTTAATTGTGTCTTAAATATTAGAACATCATTCATATTTTTCTTGACCTCAACTACAGTGGTACAAATTTAATTTGTCATTAAAACATCAGTAAAGGTGCAGTATGTAAGTTTGACACCCAGTGGTTGAATAAGATATAGCAGAAGTCAACAACAGAACAGAACAGAGTCATCAGCAGAAGTTGGCCTAATTATCAAGCCTGATCATGCGTAAATAGACAGTTTACTTGCTTCATTTGCGCGTCAAATCTGCTTTATTCGCACGTCAAATTCACTTCACAACAGACGCAGATTCGCATCATGGGCAAGACTTCTGCTTGCCAGGTGACCCTAACTTCGTTGCTAAATGACTAATATGGATTTTATTGAGAGAATAGTTGTGTTTATGTGCTTTAGGAAGGCTGAAAAACAGCGTTGATTCGTTTGGAGCCGTGTCCACTAGATCCTTTCAGAGGTGTATCCAGCTTTGTGAGCTCATAAACTCCTCCAGAAACTTAACCTGGATGATGGAAGCTTTTAGCGGTGCTTCTGACTGAGCCGGCCCAGTTTGATGAATTGTTGTTGGTGTCGGCTGGAGGATTTTACCCTGGGACACCAACAACATGTGCTATATCATAATCACACCTCCACAAGAGCAAGCTGCTGATTTATTACCGTGCGGTGCAAGTGTCCGCTGAAGTTCAGATTTTCGAACTCAAACTATTCGCACGAAACATGCAATACAGGCGTTAAGCACGTTGAGCGCATCAATCACACAAAAAGCTAAATTCGCGCCGCTTCATTTGCACAAATTACATCATTCGCGCCACCTTTTTTGCATGTATCGAGCCACAGAATGTGCATTCGCATCTTTGCATTGACTAAACATGTAAATCACTTGTGCTTGACGATGTTATCTATATTAAAAGGAGTTTTTTGTCCTAATCAACACCTAAAATATATATTTTAGAAGAGGCTTCTATTTCTTGCAGCTGAACAGATAGACTGACAATGATCACCTTAGGTACACCTCAAGTACATTATTCAGTGGTTAATGTTAATAATGTGAGTTTAAATGCCATTTTACATGACATTTATTGCCATATTACTGAAAGCAGCAACAGATAGTTCACTTTGGATCTTGAAAAAAAAAACACTTGAAATTGAAGTTTATAACTGTGACTCAGTGTAAGCCAACACATATCAGTGATTCGGCACATGCAAATCTTGTTAGGACACGCGGTTACAATGTAACAATGTACAATGTAACCTGCTCACCTAATGTTTAAATTTGTAATATTTATATTCTTTGCTAATTAATAACCACCTCATGTGGAACGCTGAATCTGCGTCTCATTTTGAAGTTTGCTACTGTTCACCGGAGGTTGCAATTTGGTCGTGGATACAGTTTTTAAACAAGTAAACCCATGGTGCTGAAATTTAATTGGCTAAACTGGCACTAGGTGAGTTAAATTAGCAAAATAAAGACAGCCGTTTCGGCACGTAACAGACATTTTCAAAGCAGAATATCTAACTTCAGTATTGTTTTTCAGATAAGCAAGAATGTTCACTTAGCATGTTTCTTAAATATCAGCAAACATATTATGATATTTTTATGCTTTAGAAGAGTCAAAAACTTACATACAGCACCTTGTAAATGTCAATAAATACTTATGGCTATTGAAAAAAAGTGACCAGAAAATATTCATGGCCTTGTGACACTCACTGTTTATGACAGATGTATGACAAGTTATATGGTCTTGATGTCAAGTTGTCATAAGAAAGACATGTCAATGTCACTTATGCAATTAAAATGACATAACTGAGATAATGACACTTGTCATGAGAATGCATAAAATCCCATACATACTCATGACATGTGTCATGTCATGATTATAAAGTTCATGACACTTACAAACAATCCCTTCAAGTAAAATGTTACCAAATAATCTTAATTTTGACCTAAACCACTGAATTTAAGAGACAGATCTGCTTGAATCCACAGAAAAAGCAGCAACTGATCGTGTACAAGCAGCTATGAAACCCCTAGAGCAAAAAAAAAAAAAAAGCCCTTGTCCTGCTTATTGAAGTGGAACCAATCTAATTGAATTCCTTTACTTCGAGGTAAAGTGTGTTAACTCTGAATTGATCTCATTTTCTAACCACCAGTATCCAGTTTTCGTTTAGTGTTGTTTTCAGGTGCGTTAATGGCAGGGACAATTGCTCGGGTGTTAAATGGGGTTAAGCAGATTTCTCAAAGGCCCAGCGGTGATCAACAACACTTTTGTTATTAAAGACAGAAGAGTATCTGGGTCGCCCCCTGCTTGAAACAAAAAACACAACTTTTGCTTCAGAGCCCTGGATGATTAACCATTAGGCTTCTGTCGCTGAAGTGTGACAGAGAAACAGCCGTGAGGAATTATTCTAGCACTCGCTTACGCCTGTTGTACCCAGATTAGGGTTTTCTTTTTTCATACTTGCTTCAGAAAGCGCACGTTTTAATATTTCATCTTCAGATAAACAAACCCAACACCTGCTATAGGTCATCCGATTGTCAAAAAGTGAGAAACACACACTCATACAGTGAGCGAGCAACTTCTTTGTGAGATTATAGTTTATCTCTAGGGTAGATGCTATTGTTGCTGCAAGTCTAACAAGCTTGTCAGGTTTGATTCTGCCAAAAAGACCCGGGCAATAAAACCCAGAGAAAATATTGTTCGCTGGCAGGATCAGGGAGATATATACGACTTGGGAAAGTAAATTTACTCGGCGAAGAAAATGGGAGCAAAACAAATAGACATCCGAGCTTGAATGAAAAAGTGCATTCGGCGGAGTAGAGAGTGAGCGTGAGAGTGAAAGAAAATGAATCGTAAGGTCTGCCGGCGTTGAGACATATGGGGAAGGTTTGAGAGCGCTGACAAACGGTGACAGTATCAGAGCTTTGAAATGTAGTGCTGGTGTCACTGTCTCATTAAAACAAGCCCAAGACATGCGGCATGATAAAATGCATGCATGTTTTATGGCCTGCGAATTTCAGAAGAAAGTAAACTTGTGACTGATGATCAGTGGGATTAAAACACATCCAGTCCTTGAGCATGAGGTGCTGTTCGGGTGGAGTTAACTAGCTGCAGTTTGATCCAGGCGGTTTGTTCTACCGTGAAGGAGATAGTTCACCCCATGAATTGTTTTTTTCATAAATTCATAAACAATTTTCTTTTTTTCTTGGAACACAAAACAAGATATTCTGAAGAAAGCTGTAAAAAAGCAACCATTTACTACATTTCTATCCATCTATTTTTATGCACATTTTAAAGGATCAAATATCATTAAGCTTTTTATTATTATAAATGTAAATGACAAGATATGTAAATTTATGTGTACAATCACACTCAAGTTTATCATTAACTGTTTGTAACCCTTAGATTTTATCAAATTTCTACCCAGTAGGCACATAACGTCAAAAAACTTTGTTAAATGTTAAATTTATGTTGTGAATTTGGGTAACCAAAATTCAACAACTAGCCTGTGTCTGAGGGCAACGTTATTTTGATGGCCAATTACGATGTCAAATGACGTTGATATTTGATTGATTTTGGTTGAATTGGTGTCACCGACTCGGTCTCAGTCATTCCCCTCGCTGGCCAGCAGAGGCCGCCATCTCCGGGATTCTAGCATTACATCATCCACTTACACTGATCGTGCACACCTGATTCCCATTTCAGTTAACGACCCACGTACCCTTTATAAGCCGCACTCAAACAGTCATTCAGTGCGAAGTCTTGTTCAGCCCCGGCCAGCATTACTGAGCATTATATCCTGCCTGATCTCCTGTGAATTACTCCAGCCCGTCTCTGACTCTGCTTTGCCTTCTGCCTGCCCACGACCCAAGCCTGATACACAGACTCTGATACTCGCTGCCTGCCCTCGACCCAAGCCTGATACATGGACTCTGAATCACGCCGCCTGCCTTTGACCCATGCCTGGTAAATCACTCTGTGTCTGTCTGCCGCCAGCCTTGAGACCATTACTACTACTGTTGATGTGTGTTTGCACCTTTGTGCATATTGAGTGTTTGAGTAAGAGTGTGATTAATAAATACTGCATAATGGATCCCTCCGTGTCAGTCTCCTCGTTACAATTGGAAAGTAACCAAAATCGAATGTTAAGCCAACATTTTAAACCCTTGTCATATTGATGATAAATACTGACATTTAATCATCAGTTTTGGCAACCAAAATAGTGTCTGATTGATGTCTTAGTGGTAACGTCCACACAACGTCAATCTGTCGCATCGTTAGACTTTGATATTTGCTTGTTATTATGTTGCATTTGAAAGTGGCCAAAACCCAACATCTGTCTGACATTGGACACTGATGTAGGGTTCTGACATCAACCTGATTTTCATTTCCACCCAAAATGCAACGTACCACGACATTGGGGTATAACATCAATCTGACATGTTGACATCCTGTGCCTGCTCGGTAGCTGTACAAACAATTTAATTCTATGAAAATGGTTTACTTAAAGGTGCTGTTATGTAAGTTTTTGACTCTTCTAAAGCATAAAACTACCATAATATGTTTGCAGATATTTACGAAACATGCCAAGTGAACATTCTTGTTTATCTGAAAAAACAATCCTAAACTCAGATATTCTGCTTTGAAAATATGAGTTGCGTACCGGAATGGGTACCTTTTTGTTTTGGTTCTTTCCAATGCCAGTTTTGCCCAATATATTTCAGCACCCAGGGTTGCGTTGGTGGAAAACCATGTAATTCATTCATTCACCCAGAAAGGTCATTCATTCATGCGCTCGTTCATTCATTCAATTTAAGTCAGTGACCAAAATGCGACCTCAGGTGGACAGTAGCAGATTCAAAATGAGACGCAGATTCAGAGTTCCACCCGAGGTGGTTACTAATTAGCAAATAATATAAATGTTCTGAACGTCCCAACAACACGCTGTGTGACAAGATATGCAGTAATAAGCAATTTGCCTGTTTGCACCAGAAGAAACATGACAGAAGTTTAAATACAGCCATTCAGAAGCACAAAACAGTGCACTCACTCATGAAACGGTAAGGTTTATAATCTAATTCATACATAATTAACCTCCTTAACATTATTAAATGCACATGGTAAATCACTGATATGTGTTGGTTTGCATTTTCACAGTTATAAAGTTACATTTCAAATGGTATATTTTATTTTCAAGATCTGCTGCTTTCAGTAGTATGACAATAAATGTCATGTCAAATGGCATTAAAACTCACATTTATTCCCATTTAAGATTGGAAAAAAGCACCTGAGGTGTACCTGAGAAGATCATTGAGAGGTTGTTGTTGTTGTTGTTGTTGTTGTTGTTCAGCTTCAAGAAATAGAAGCTGTTTTTAATATATCAGTTGTAGGTGTTGGTTGGAACAAAAACTGCTTTAATATGGAAAATATTCCTTCTATTGCGCGTTATTGCTTTTATATAGAACACAATTTAAGCTTTAAGGCTTGATGGTCAGACTGCTCATCCTGATAGTCCTGTTGGTCTTTAATCTGGCAACCTTCACTTGCATTTGTTTTGCAACCTGCGTTTGTTTTGTTCCAGGAATGCAATACCTAGTTCAACCACTGGGTGTCAAATTTACTGCATCTTTAAAATTTGAGGGCAAAATTGACGCAGCTCCATACTCCACACAATGGATGTATAATTTCATCTTTTGTGTGGAGTTGCGTCAATATTGTCCCTAAATATTAAAGGTGAAGTATGCCATTTTGACACAAGCATTTAAAACACATTGGATGTATTGATATTTTACATGAAATGTGTTCTTATTTGTTTCATTTATCACATAAAGTGTATTAGTGCAATTATGACAAAAAATATATGTCATCAAAATGGATAGAAATTATATGCAACCCAAATATAAAAATCTGATTTGTTAGGCCTAAATAGTGTAGAGTTAGATTAACTTTTTTTTATCTGATAAAACCATGTGCATTAACTTTGATGGAAACAGATTTACCAAATAAAATCCAGCATATGCATCAAAAAAGTTATGTGGACACAAGGGGATGACATCAATGGACAAACAAGTGGACTGACCACATCGCACAACGTCTGAAATGTTGTTTTAGTCATTTTAAATACCAAAGTCAGCCATCAAATTGATTCTGTATTATCTCACAGTCTTGAGCGGTTGGGTGAACGCAGCCATGTTGGCTAATCAGAAAGTAGAAAACAGCTCACACACTGACGTCATGAGACTTAAACTCTGGTTTTAGCGTCCACGTGGCTACACTGTTAGACCTTACCAGGCTTTTTTACAGTAGAACACTGGCAACACTGTTGCCAGCTACTAACTGTAAAAGTTTGGTTACAGTAAGTAACTGGCAACAGTGTTGCCAGTTAATTACTGAAACTGAACCATTACAGTGAGTGGCTGGCAACAGTGTTGCCAGTTGTTTACTGTAACCGAACCATTGCAGTGAGTAGCTGGCAACAGTGTTGCCAGTTAATTACTGTAATAGAGCAGTAGTGGTGACTAACTGGAAACTGTGTACAGTTAATTACTGTACTGTAGTGTTACAACTCACAGCATTATACTGCATACACAATAGTATGTCAAGGTGTTACTAAAATTAATTAGTATTCTTACATGTTATTAATTCTTTAAATTAATTAAGTTGTAAATTCTGACAAATTTATTTTATTGTTTTGGCAGCAAACAAATATAAAACAGAAAATGTATAACAAAATTAAGAAATCAGCAGATATAAATATCAGCTTACATATTACTGAGAGCCACAGGTCTGCACAGCAAGGCTGCAGTCAAACTAACGTTTAAGCATGCAAAATTCTGTCATATGGCTCTGCGAAAAGGAGTGGGATTAAACAAAATATTTAGAGATTGAAAAAGCAAACAACTGGTCCATAATTTCTGTTCAGAGAGGTCATGGTTTGATCTTTGATTAGTCAATCCCATGATGTGATTTCGCAGTTCAGAGTTCTCCAAGTTTGAACTTTCCAATGCTGCAAACTGTAAAATTTGTTGCATGAGTTTGCATTCCAGGTCTGCAGCATTCACATGCTTATGAATGGAAGACTATAGGGAGAAAAGTGCAGTGTGACCAGGACTTTAAGCTGTAACTTTAATTAAACACACCTGATAAAACTAATTAAGGCTTGTTAGAAATCTACAGGTAATGTTGAAGCAGGGTGGGAACTAAACTCTGCTGCTCTGCAGTTCTCCAGTAA
Organism: Danio rerio; assembly: GCF_052040795.2. NCBI lineage: Eukaryota > Metazoa > Chordata > Actinopteri > Cypriniformes > Danionidae > Danio > Danio rerio. The sequence continues at coordinate 46,011,976 of NC_141023.1, read as the reverse complement.
CTTGGAGTTTGACCCCCATGGTATATAGCAGGGGTGCTCAATCCTGTTCCTGGATATCTACGTTCCTGCAGATTTCAGTTGCTACCCATATCAAACACACCTGCCTGTAATTATCACGTGGTGTTCAGGTCCTAATTAATTGGTTTAGGTGTGTTTGATATGGATAGCAACTGAAATCTGCAGGAAGGTAGATCTCCAGGAACAGGATTAAGCACCCCTGGTTTATAGCATACTTTGAAAGCAACTGCCAACATTTATCACAATCACATATCCAATAAACACACACACACACACACACACACAAAGTGCTGCAGTGAAATGTTTTACTCTCTCCTCAATGCTGACCATGCAAAAAAAAAAAAAAAAAAAAACTGAACAGCAAAAAACACAAAATAATTATTTTAAATTTTAAAGTTTTAAATAATTAAAAGCTCTGTCAAATCTCAAAAAGTTTAAAATAATTATAGAAAACAAAAATAAAGTTGGCAACACCGAAAAACCAAAGGATCCAATCTTTTATTGTTATAATTATCTCATGACAACAAACTTTTTTATTGTTTCTAATATAAATTCATAGATGGAAACACTGCTCTGAAAAATACTTAGCAACAAACTCACAACCTGGGACTGGACAGGGGAGCTTTTGTGTGTGGATGGCTATGTGTATCATGTTTTTGTGATTCCCTGTGATGATGTGCACATGTTCCCTTACTGAGATGATGGAATTTAATTTTGGCTTAGTTGCCAGAAAGATACATACAACTGTTAGCATCTGTACATTATGACAGTATGCAATATCCAATAAATACATATACTTAAACAAAAGTAATGTAAGAAGTTATATGAGGAGAGGCTAACTAGCTAACAATGTAGCTTTCAAGTACACAGTTCAAGATAACAACAATATAACTTAAAACACAGCCTTATTTTATAAACCCTCAAAAACATTTGAACACATTTTACTTACTCATTTTAGATTCTTATTTAAAGCCTAAAACATATCAGACTCAACATCTGAATTGATAGACAGAGAATAGAGCACACTCAGCAGTAAACAAATCAAACACCTGACTCTCTTAAAGGGCCAGCATTTTCTGAAAACTCTTTCTAACACCTTTGTGTTTAGAATAAGACGGACAGCCTGTGGGAGTGTGTGGTCATGCCTAAATCATTGTTTTTTTACAGTATTTACTGCACAATCTACAGAGTAACAGTGCAGTTATACTAATTAAACACACCTGATCAAACTAAATCTAAAGGTAGTGTGCTGAAGCAGGGCTTAATAAAAAACACAACAAATATCATGATTTATACATTTATTTAGGAAAGCCTTTATACTGTTAATGGCAGTTTTACTTGCCACTTTTCCAGACAAATTCATTGAGTCCCTGCAAAAATGTATGTGCGTGTTGTTTAAGATATATATATATTTTTTTAAATAACACATTTTTACTAGTTATTTAGCAAAATACTAATATTCAGTTGAAATTGCAATTTAAAATCTTAACTATAGGTCAAACTAGGCAATTAAATTAGATTAATTATAGAAAAAGTAAACAAAGTTAAAAAATTATTGTGACAATTTCTTTGCTCTGTGTGAATATTTTTGCCTTTAAATGCATTTCGTCCATATCTTACACTTACCTTTTAATAAGCTCTGTGGCATTGGTTGACTCTTGATACTCAATGTTAAAAACATAAAAGGAACCAAAGAAAACACAGAGATAAAATAAATATAAAATAGCAACATAAAGCATCAGAGTAGATGGGGCAGTAATGGTTGAACAGTAATTTACCATTTATTATCACAGTAAATATCTGTAATGGTACATAGAGTAAATTACTGTAATTTATTCTTTACACTACAGAATTTCATACAAATCCTGCTCCTTTTACAGTAAAATACTGTTTCTTTTCATTACAGCTAAACACTGGCTATTTTACAGTTATTTACTGCATAATCTACAGTAAGGGTTAACAGTGTACACTGTACCCAATGTTTTGGAAAGTCTTCACCCTGGCTAGAGTTTTCAGAAAGTCTCAGTTTTAGTCATGTGACCTTGCGTTTCCTTGTAGAAAAACAGCAAAACTGCATAGATAAAAATGTGGTCCTTGATTTATCAGGGGTCACCACAGTGGAATGAACCATCATTTACTCTGACATAAGTTTTATGCAGTGGATGCCTTTTCAGCTACAACCCAAGACTAGGAAACACATTACAATACTACTAATTTCTAGAATTATTACAATGTTTAACTGGTTGCAGTTGATCTCCTAGACTTTGAAGTCCTCCTTCAGTAAGTGAGTTGTTAGGGCACTGATGGTGAGTCATGGCTGCCTGGATAAGAGCATCATGCTGTCCTGTGTGTCACCGCTGCTCCTCATCCACTCGCCTGTCAAACTCCACCTGAGCACTCCTCTCACCTCCACGTTTCGAAAGCTTTTTTAGACTCGGGCTGAAGCTGTGATGGACATTTACTCTCTGATTGGGCAAAGCCTCAGAGCTGTCTTTGTTAGCTTCAGACCAAACATGCTGAATTTTGTGTCTGGAAGGGTTATTTTGAAGCGTCTCATTAAAGACTCGACAAATGAGAAAGTGATGTACTGCGTAAAAATAAATAAGTAATGCAACTGATAAATCCAAACACAGCATGACATTTTCAGAGATTGTACAAAGCAAATGAATATTTAATGAAGCAAGCTCTGTTTAGTTTATTAACGTTGCTGAACAAAACTAGATCCACGCACGGTGTTTTCTAAACACTTGATTTAGGATTAAAACTCATGTCTGAAGAATTAAACTAATTGCAATACAAACATGGCCTTTTTGTAAAAGTAATTTAAGGTTTAATCATTAGATCTCAGATTATTTTCTTCTTCTAATTGGTAATTTCCTTGAAGTCCATAATGAGGTGATAAACTCTATAACCTCTATAACATGTCTATAATCTGTTAAATTACCACAAGTTGTGACTTTCTAAGATATACGTGTAGGGATGGATTTTCCTCAAATTTTAAATATATTTAAATTTTCCATTGAAAAGGGCACTGTAATAAAACAACAAAAACTCAGGAATATGAAGAAAAATGCTAGGGATAGACTTTGACATATTTTTGCCGTCTTTCCTGAACATTCCTTCCCCTCTGGTATTGATACATAATCAGGTGTGAATGGTAACAGGGTTTTGCTCATGATATTTGATACATTTTGATTAAATCTCAATAGATGAGTAAATCTTTAAATGACTGGTTAACTTTAACAAAATAACCATTCATTGCTCTCATAGTGTTTTTAAAGAGAGGGAGGAAATGTCTCATGGTCGCTAGTCTGTATCCAGATCGGTCCGTAGTGAAGAGCTCCCAAGCTCAGCACTATGTATAATTTGGACTTTATCTTTGAGTAATTGATGTTGCGCATTTTCTTCTGAATTTTTTATTATTTTTCTGTAGATGACATGATGCACATTTTTATCTGGAAATAAAGCGTTAAGTTTTGATTCATTCTGAATTCTCCTGAAATCTTTTATAACCAGTAGATCAGCGGTTCCCAACAGTGGGGTCCCGGCCCACAAGGCGGCCTCAACGAGCACTGTGGGGGGTTGTGTCATTTTTACGATTCCTAGCAGTTCATTTTATCCAACCTAAGCTCATTCTGGAAACGTAGCCCAGCGGACGTTTCTGGAGACCGCGATTTACGTGGCCGGAGGTACGTAAGGCCGCGTTTAGTTTTTTTCGAGCGAACGCTGCGGGGCGGTGTGGCGCCGCTCAGCCCCTCCTCTTCGCGCTCGCCGCCTCACCTCCGAGTGGAGGTCTTTCCCGATGCAACCAGTTTGTCCGCTTAGCTCACAGCGTTGCGTCGGCGGAGCGGAGGCCCCGGAGGAGGAGGAGGAGCTGGCCGCGGGGACGACGACTGGGATCGAGTCTAGGGAACAGCGGAAAACGTCCGCAGAAACGTCCGCGGGGCTACGTTTTCACAATGAGCCCGGGTTGATTTCATCCCCTGGCTGACTAAAATATGGACAAACTTGTAATCCGTCCTCCACAAAAACAACCGAGTCTCACTGATTCGCCTTCAGCTGCTAATATTAATGACCCAAGAATACTGGACCCAGGTGTGGAAGCTTTAAACATATCGGGTTGCAATGCTAACAATACTGGAAATGCAGGATACCAAGGTAGCTACCAGAACCAAATTTTATTCCTTTTTCTCAAAGCAAAGTGTCCCTGACCCAGCTACATGCATTTTTTTTTTTTGTCATCCTTACTGTAATCTTTAATGTGGAGAGGGCCCTTACAATATTTTTGGGGGGAAATTAGGGTCTCAGGCAAAGAAAAAAAAAGGTTGGGAACCACTGGAGTAGTTTATGTGGAGGCTGGTGCTACCTTGATCTGTGTACATGATATACAACAAATTGCACTAGACTGTTTGGAGAAGTCAACACTTTCGGTGTGAGCAGGATGCAACCAAACTAATTGGGATTTAGTTAACCCTGCATCCTCTGACTAATTCAGAATGTCTAGATGCTGTGTGTGAGAAACACCTAAACCCTGGGGCTTGAAAACTCTGTGCAGAATTGGGTCCCTAATGAACGCATAACTAAAGAGTTTGGGATCAGATAGAAATCAAAACTCTTAATTGATTCATGAACAACTAATGTGACCCATTCCTAATTAGAAATACAGTTTAAATCTGACAGTAACTTAAAATTGGAATCATATTGAATTTGTAGTTGAAAAGAAATATAAATAAATTCTAATATAACCATTGTTTTCAGAAGTGCTAGAAAAGGCTTACACGCATTTAACCTCAACCATTCATCGAATTCTGTCGTTGAGCTGATAGAATAGAATCTTACATATGGAAAATATAATTAGCAAGTTTATGTTCTTTTATTTTTTAAGAGAGATTTTTACATTATTGTGGTCATACTTTGCAATAAGGTTTCATTAGTTTATATATTTATTAACATTACTAATTATGAACAAAATTTGTACATGCAGATTCATGATTATAAACATTAATGTTAACATGAACAACTGTATTTTATTAATAAACGCTAACTAACATGAACAAATAGCATAAAAATAAATGTATTGTTCATTGTTTGTATATGTTAGTGAATAATATTTACTAATACAACCTTATTGTAAAGCGTTACCATAACTGTTGTGTAAATTACGTGATCCACTGAGAAAAAGTCACGAGAAAGAATTTTTGTGGTGCATCTAGAGATACTGATGAAAATACGTAATGGGTATATGGACACAGACTTTTAGCTTTCAGTCAGCCAGCTCAAGTGCCTCTGGTGAACTTTCATGCCATTACAAAATCACAGCATTTATGATCTGATTTCTTTAAAAATCAGTGATCTTTACTCTCTGACTGAAATATGATATAAAATGGGTATCAGACCTGTCAAGAAGGATTGCCTTTAATTACATTGTTACAAATGTCACATTGTTTACATTTTTACAAAAATCAATGCTGTAAAGAGAACATTGTGAATTTAAAAACAGTCACATACACCTTTCACCTGAGGTTTACCAGTGGCTGCAAAACTCCAGCCGTGCAAATAGTCCATTTGTTGTTGTTACTGTAGCAATAGCTGGCAGTTTATTAAAAAAAATATTTGATTCCCCAAATCCAAGCAAGGTTACTGTAAATCAAGAGTTGATTATCAATAGGAGTCAACTACTGCTTTATACACTTTTTTTTTTTCAGTTCAAAAGTAGAAAATACTCCTAAACTGAGTTGCAGTGGCATATAAAGTACACTTTGTCATTTAACTGAACTGTGCACATGTATTTTATACAAGCAATTTTCTTGAACCATCCATAAAATAAATGATATGCTCAAATGAGGCTTATTTTGTAGACTACTGGCGAGGTGTAGGTTAAGATTCAAATTTCATTTTACAAACAATCAAAGCTATGGAAATGTGTCTTCATGTTTATATAAAAAAAGTCTTTCAGCTCCCTTTAAATTCTGTGGTCACAGCTTCTCCAATCTTTAAAACTAAGAAGTAAAAGAGATAAATAAACAAACAAACAAACATTGAGAAATCAATCCCTGGAATGAAATCCATCAAATCTAGTATCAGGAATTAGAATCAGAATAACAAACAAACAAACAAACAAACAAACAAACTCAAAGTAATTAAACTACACTCTACTTTAGCTAAAATAAATAACAAAAAATACATCAATTAATTTTATATAAATGCAACCTTGACAAACATAAATTAAAAAATAATAATAATTTTATTAAACACAAGTATATAATCAAATGAATGAATGAATTAATTAATAAAAATACAACACTGAGAGAAAGAAAATCAAATACATTGAGAAAAAAGTCTTCGGAAGGAAATCCGTCATTTCTAGTATCAGGAATTAGAATCGGAATAAACCTAAAAAATATAAAAAAAACAAAGAACAAATGCACAAAAACAATACTGAAAAAAAAACAATCTTTAGAATGAAATCCATCAATTCCAATATCAGGAATCGGAATCGCAATAAACTGAATAAATAAACAAACAAACAAACAAATAAATAAATAAATAAATAAATAAATAAATAAATAAATAAATAAATAAATAAATAAATAAAAACATATAAAAATGGCCATAAATTATGTGGACACATAGCTAGTAATACTGTCAAAAATTATGAAACTCAAAAAAAGTGTCATTGATGAGCTCATCAGTTATGTCTGTTACGTCACTCACAAAAAGTCAAATAAAAAAAAGTAAATAAAGTGAATGACTACAAAAACAATAGGAGTTAAATCCACAAGATGTCAAATTTCAGCCGCACAGATTACACAAAAATAATGACTGATTCAAACTAATTGCTTAAAAACTTTCATAAGCAGACATCGGAAAGCCAGAACAGATGCTTCTAATGAAATGGGGCAATCATTAAAAAAATGAAACGTTTCGGAATTCTACTGAGCAGATTCCTGAGCAGCAGATCTGTCAGTATTCCAGCATGGCTGTGCTAATAGGAGAGTGCGTGTCAGACAGTCACTGTATCTGTATCCCTTGGGTGAGACTCCAGCTGAGACCGCAACTTATACAGCACACACATCAGTTCTTTCAATCTCAAGTTTCTCAAGATACTCATTTAAATCAGTTAAAATACACTCTCAAACTATACTCTTTTATTCATATCCATTTTTTAAAGGGATGAAAATGTTAAATTGCATTTTACTTTCCCTCAAGTGGTTCTAAATCTTTAAGTTTTTTTTTTTTTTTTTTTACTGTTGAACACAAAAAGACATTTTGAAGAATGATGAAAATGGTAGCCACTGACATATATACACTACCTGGTCTTGTCGCCTATCCAAGTTTTAGGAACAACAAATAATAACAAAGGCCTCTAGATTAAACTTTTTTCACCAAAATAAAATATGATCATGGCTTGATTTTTAATTATTTAATTAGGACATTAAGGTCTGACTTTGCTAAGACAAAAGTCTTGTCACTTAACAGAAATCATGTACAGGACAGAATAGTAATGGTGGTGTGGAAAAAGAATTAATATATTAATATGACTCCTATGATCTTGGAGGACTGCATCCATACATCTCTGCAATGACGCAAATAACTTATTAATAAAGTTATTCGGGATGACAAAGAAAGCATTCTTGCAGGACTCCCAGAATTCATTAAGATTCTTGGATTTAGATTTTAAAAAATAATGAAGACAGCACAAGTAAATGATTTATTTGAATTATTTGGCCTGACATGTTTACTGCTCCAAATTATTTTAAATGTTTCTCAAAATAAAATATATTGTGTTCAAAGGGGAAAAGTTTTTGTTTTTTACCCAGACATTTAAGAAGAATATTTTTCAGAGCAGTGATCACAATACCGTCAAACTGAGAAACCATGATAAGGTTATCATACCATGAGAATCGTGATGGTCCATGCATATTGTACATGTTCAATTTGAAAATTTCTGTAATAACTATAAAAATATATGGTAAAACATACCTGTTGTATCCAATATTTACAAAATTTGAGTCGTATCAAATTGCTATCACATTACTGAAAAAAAAAACAAAACAAAAAAAAACAAAAAAAAAACATGTTGTAGTTCTTCAGTATGTTTACCTTGAAGGTTTTTAGTTCAGGCATGATCCCACTGTAAGTAAAAAAATGGTTTGGAAAATGCAGTATAATGCTGAAAATATTAATGGTGGTTTCTGAGCTATGCTGTGACTTTGATTTATTTGTAAAAAACGGATGGATTTATTCATACATTCTGGTGATATTCTGGTTGCCCTTAATGTCTTGATTATTCTCATTTCACCTTCTGCTGTGTGAAAATGAAGAGTGCGAAAGTAAGCCCTGAAGTGATGATGTCGTGATAGGTAAAAGCACCAGGGGAACCGCATTTCGAAATAAATCTCATGCTGGAATCTCACGTCTCATTTCTTATTTATAAAACAAACGAAGAAGATTTAATATTACTATATGAATAATAAAAAAATACTCAACTAATAAACTGATGTTTCGCTTTCTAAAATGACAATTATATCTTTGAGTTACACACACACAGGATGTGAATTAAAGGCCCCCATATAAGGCCCATTCACCCGTGAAGGATGTTTGGGGGTCTGCTCTTTAATTGACCAGAAATAGTTTGCACTGATCTGTATCTTAGTACCATTATTAATTAAAAATAATACATAATATAAATATACATTTGACATCCCTATAATGGTTCATACATGATGAACGCATGATAGCACAAAAAATATTCAGTCAAAACAGGCAGATTTATCCTACTGATAAAACTAGGTAATGAATATAAATGAAATAGGTGTTTGTATCAACATATAGCTTAAAGGGCACCTATTTTACCCCTTTTTCAAGATTTAAAATAAGGCTTTTGTGCCTCCAGTGAGTGTCTGGAGTTTCATCTCAAAACACCCATCAGATTATTTATTATACCTCTCAGAATATTAGAATTTTTCTGCTTTGAACACATTGGAGCTGTTTTTGTTGCCTGTGCCTTTAATGTTAGATCTTCCCGCCTAATATTCCCACCTACCTGTCAGAGCATGCATTAATATCCAGCTGTGTCAGATAAACGAAACATAAATCTCGCATAAAGTTTGTAGGAAATACTCCAACAAGTACTTTCCCAATGATTATTCGATGTATTTGTTGTAGAGTTACTTCAAGCCTTTCTGCAACGATGAGTCTGACACAATGTTATTGCAATATTCATGCACAAATTGTGTTTATATCACCTCAATATGACTGTAGACACACTATACCTACATACAGCTTAAAAAAGAAATCATTTTCATCATAGGTGCCCTTTAAAAGAAAAAGAAAATTAGACTTGTATTATAATAAACGCCTATTCTTGCACATAGAACTGAAAGAAATGTGGGTTTGGGATTCAATTCACAAGAGTATTATAAGTCAGAGTTACAAATTAAAAAAAAAATGTACATCTCTGAGGCTGTGAGAAAACCCCACCGGTATAACCTTGTAGATTGGAAATCAATTCAGATTCAGTCCTCATTCTGAGTGATGTACTGTAGGAATGCATGAATGCAGGCAATGGGATGAGAATGCATGATGATTTACATCTTTTTTTTTGTAATGAGATGGAATGAATCACATTTCTGTCTCCAGTCCCTAAAGCACAATTAAGCTGCTGAAACTGTGTCAGAATCAACAGTGTTAGATTAGCTCTACAACAACCAAACATCAGAAGCTGTTTGGCTCGGCTGCTACCTTCTAATCGTGCCTTTGTGCAGAGCAACTCCAGGGGATTGTGGGTTCTTGTGACTGAATAAATCTCTGCCTCTGTGTATTTTGTGACAAACTGGCTATGTAATGTTGATCACACACTTTCTGGACTTTCTAAACAAGCACTTTATGGGGTTGTGGAAACTATTTGTAGGCCAGAATGCATGTAAAAGTTCAAGTCAAAAGGAGTTTAGGAGGAGTTTTCATAATAGTGATATAAAATTACAGATTTGCTCAAATCATTCACTTTCATAGTACCAATGATGTAATACTACGTATATTAGAAATTCAGTAAGTCATTAAAGTACACTGAGTCATTCAGAAACCGAATACAAATAAGTGATTGACTTGAGGATTGAGTCACAGAGTTATTCACTACAGTGATTCATTGAAACACAACGATTCATATGGATATAAAACAAGTAACTGTAATTATGATTGAGTCAAAGATTCATCCACTCTACTGATTCATTTAAACACACTGATTTTTTTCAATACAAAAACAAGTGGCTGCAATTAAAAGTGAGTCATTGATCGAACCAGAGAATCATTCACTTTACTGATTCATTGAATCACACGGATTTGTTCAGTACAAAAACAAGTGACTAAATGATGTCTTTCAGATGAGACGTTAAACCGAGGTCCTGAGCCTCTGTGGTCATTAAAAATTCACTTACCCATTACCCTTACCCATCATGGCCTTCCAATTATCTCTGTCGATCAAGTTGTCTCTATCACTGTCTCCGTACTCCACCCATAGCTGTTGTGTGGTGAACACACTGGCGTCATTGTCCTGTGGCTGCCGTCACATCATCCAGGTTGACACTGCACACTGATGGTGGAGTGGAGAGACCTCCCTCATGATTGTGAAGCGCTTTGGATGTACACATTTCATGACATTACATTATATGAGTATTTTGACATGGCTGATTCCGAGTCATTGACTAGACCGATACATCGAAACACATTGATTCATTTAGAAACAAAGCAAGTGTAGCGAATAAGCTCAAAGAGAATTGAAAGTTCATTTGATTAGGGTTTCAAAAGAATCGACTCTTTAAATCTGAACAAATGAATCGTCCAGCGATTGTTCAAATGGACAGTTGACTTCAATTATGGCTATTGCTATTAAAATTAAATTAAAATGAAACTTTATTGAGTAAGCTAACAGAAACTAATACCTAACACAAACACACATTCATACAAGTGTAGAGATCAGTATAGGAAGAAAAATAACAATTTGATTTGGTTTAATGATGGAAACAATCCAAGCGAACCACAGATAATCAATTTAACCCTTCTTTGGTCTCTTTAGTGTTACATTTTAGTTAACACCAGTTCTGTGCTAATCAGGAGGCGTTACTTTGATTAATTTTTTGATGTGAATAACTCCCTCTGTTGAGCACGTGGTTAACTGGTGTTCAGTTTTTTTATCCTCGTAAGGCTTGGAGTGGGGAGGAATCTGTCGTATCAAGTTTTTGAGGTGGCAAAAAGGACTGGTCATGGTTTCACTGCATACTAAACTTAAACAGACTCAAAACAGAAAAGAACTAAAGAACGATATTACAGATGAGAATGTCTGTGTGATTAACTCATTTTGTCTGGGTCCCCTCCTGGTTCCTGGAGTCCTCTGGGGTTCTCCTGGATTCTGAATTCAAGTTTTCCCTGGTCTAGGCCTTCTAGTCTCTGGGCGGAGGCCTGAGGTCACAAGTTTTTATAAGGATAGTTTTGTGTCCACTCTCCGGAGTGAAGCTTGGTGATTTGCATTGGCATTCTGGTTTTAAACTGATGCAAAAATTTTCAAGTTTCTTAACATGGAATATGATGCACACACATTAACATGACATCTAAACAATCATTCAGTAAACCAAATTAGCTTTGCAGGGACATCAAACATGAACTATCTACAACCTCACTTAGCTGTGTTAGAGTTAAACATTGATTGCAGAAGTATTAAAACCATAATATTAATACATGAGCAAGAGACTTGTTGCAAAACACCTGGTTACAGACAAAAATAATAAATGTTTACATTCAAAGCATCTGTCTTAAGCAAGGAGCTTATAGAAGTTCTCTGTTTGTCCAGTTCTGAGCATTCCTTCGTGTCGTAAATACCTTGGGATAGGATTACAACTGACTATCCAATCTTTTCCGGGTTGGAAAAACTGACTGTTTATTATTTGTTGAATAAAAGCAGAATAATTATGTGTCTGGTCGGCCATATTCATTACACAAGTGATTGTCTTCAATTTATGATTATTCCCTTTTCTGATTCATTCACTACATATTGCAAGTACATACATTTATTCAGTATATTTTGACTATGTTTGCATTTTGTCCAAACACCTTGTATGGTAATTGAATGCTTTTGACCTTTCCTTACCTGTAGATATTTAGAAAAAATGCTAAGTGAACATTTTTATCTTAAAAAAATAAAATAAAATAAAAAAAGAACAATACAAAAGTCCTCATACTGCATCCTAAATAGCAAGTCCAAATACTGCATTCTGTGTCAGAATGATTTGGTCTGCAACTCCGGGTTGCTTTGACACACTGTAAAACCCAAGAAGTTAGAGGTGACTCAAACCATTTGAGGAAACCGATTGCAACAAACCATTTAAGTTCAAAAACTAATCCCAATGAGTACCATTAACTTAAAAAAAGCTATTTGAGCAGAGTAAAACCAAATAAATGAAGAGAACTCAAACCAACTGAGTACTGTAATAAGTTAAGGCAACTCAAATTGTTTCAGGAAACCGATTGCTACAAACCATTTGAGTTAAAAAAATAATCTATATGAGTACTGTGAACTTACGCCATTTAAGTTGAAGCAATGAGGTATTTAATTAAATCATTACCGTCAAAACTCTTTTCAAATGAGTAGAATTAACTTTCAGTTTGAGTTAACTACACTCAATTCATTTGATAAAGAACAGCATATTTCATTTTAGCCTCAAAGGTTGTCCCAATATGTTGGTGCGACCCAAAATGAAACCTTCAGAGTAATTAGACATACAAAATCTGCTTGATACAATTATCACAAGCTCCGTCGTCAGTTATTGTCAATCTGGCAACCTGCATGTGAAAATTGTTGAAGAAATGGCCAGGTAAAAAAAAAAAAAAACCTCTGCAACATTTTGAATTAGGACTGCATTACCTAGTTCAACCACAAGGTGGACAATCCAACACTGCACCTTCAACTTTTATATATACTTGGACTAAATATTTGGAACCACAGAACCCTCTCTCGCTTGATAATGCTTGAATATGTGAATATGTTCATTATTTGATTAATAAAATTTGTTTTTGCAAGATTGGTTTATTTTGGATAACTTGTCTTAAATTGAAAATAGTTTCAAGATGTTGTCAGGTGTCATAATGGTTTTCACAAAAGCTGCATCTCACAATAAGCACCTCTTTTTAATGGTCATCTAGACAATTTCTCTGCTGTTGCCATGAAAACCATTTTTTTCATCCTCTCGCAGTCTGAGTGTGCAAAATAGCAATATAAAAGAGAAAAAGAGAGAAAAAAGTGGCTTGTCAGTCCATCTGCAGACACCCCACATCCAACTCCTCTCTTCGCAAACAACTCCAATTTGGCAATTTTATGGAAAAAAAAAGCAATAGAAGCCCTTTCATTTTGAGCTCTGATATTTGAATTTGAAGCGCACTGAAACAGCTGCAGTGCTCTGTATAGGATCCACTGGAATTGATTACATGTGGCATAGAAAATATTGAAGACAAATCCAAGTTTGACATTAAACAATCCAAAATGGGTGGCTAGCACCTACATTTGACAAATACCGACCCAATGCTGAAGTATTAAAGGCTGCGACTGCATGTGACATTAACAAACAATATTCTAAGCTTTCGAAAACAACGTGAATATGATGCTGTTCAAAGAGCCTGGTACTCAGAATAACAAAAGCCTGTTGCAGAGGCTCTCCACTCATTTTGCCATGTGGGCTGAACACCCACTCCTGTCCAAAATGTGTCATGCATGCTGAACTCACATCTCTCACCAGAAAATACAACAGTCATCAGAGCAACACGTTTGCCAGAGTTTCATCATAAAACAGTCATGCGCTTAAGATATACCATATATACATGTACTTTAAAAGTCATCAGATGCTAAAATTGAACACAAATGGAAAGGGTAAAGGCTGATTTATACATCTGCGTCAAGTGAATGGCATGACACGGCTCCTATCTTGCACATAGTCGTGCATTTATACTTCCGCGTGCTGTTTGTGTTGCTCTGTAATAACACTTCCGAAGTGCTAGCTAGCTGGCAGTAGGTTTTTATGTTTCTGTGTGTCAAGTTTCTTCATGGGTGCTTTACTATTTCTGAACGCTATCTTAATAGCTCATTCAGAGGTTGAAACATTTGGACGTGCTACAACTTTAATCATAAGGTGAACACAAAAAACTTCATGCCACTTTAAGGGACTTGACTCTTGTAAACACTCTCTCCAAACACTTTCCTAGTGGAGTAGGCTCTGTCTGTGGAGTGCAAGACAGGGGTGGAACATGAAGGGGTTTAACTTGTAGTACGTTAGAGGTGTAACTTGAAGTTATGGAGACCCACGTGTCAAAAATATGTTGTCGGCAAAATGGCGCTGTACATCAGTTTTTAACATCTACACCTACTCCACACCTAAACCCAACCATCACAGTTATTAACGTCTACACCTTTTCTAAAGCCAAGCATCATAGTTATTCATTTCTACACCTTCCCCAACCCTAAACTCAAATTAGGTTTTAACGTACAGCCACTAGGCTTTCATACTTAATGCGCCTGCCATTTTACTGTTATTTGCAAACACAGATGGGCAACACCAAGTTGACTAACTTTCATGACAAAACAGATGAAGTTAGCGAGTTGCATGGTGGAGTTGCTAAATGAATGAATATAATATATCAAATGAATTGGTTGTGGATAAATTTGGAGTAAACTCATTTGGTAAAAATGTTCTCTGGTAAATATTTCCATCATCTTGCCAATAACATCTCGTTGAGACATTTTGCATGGTTCATTGGTATCTTGATAACTGCAAGTTATGCCTCTCTAACTTACTAAAGGTTATGCTCACTATGGTCACAGCTAGCAAGCCGACCAATCACAGAGCTTGTGCTACGCGTCAATTCGACATGTAGTTAAATTTTTGAGAGGTATATGTCAGCATCAGCCACGGTGAGGGCTATGCGACTGCGCGAAGGATGTGCCAGAACATACACATGCGCTTGACGCTGAAGTATAAATTAGCCTTAACCTAACAGTTTTTTTGGTCACACTTTATTTACTAAATTGTTGAATTTACGTTACATTGCATCTACATGGCAACTAATTCTCATTAGATTATAAGTAGAGTGTTAGGTTGGGGTTAGGGTTAGTGTAATGTGTAGACTACTTCCAAAGTGTCAAATAGTCAGTTAAATGTGTTCAAGGAGCAGTATCAACAGATATTAAGCAGACAATCGACTAATACTCAAATGGACCATCAAAATTAAGTGTTCTCAATTTTATTTTAATTAACTTGCCAGGTTACATTGTCAGTTTTTACAACTGCATTAAGATTTTCGCATATAATAAGCAAATCTTCCCAGCTTTGACAGTTTTGTGAAAACTATAGACTGAACAAACAAACAATTGAGCTAAGTTCATTATAGATATATGTTTTTTGTACTTTTTTTGGCAAAATGAAAAATCTTTAAAAGCACTAAAATAAATATATCTAAATAAATAATAACAAATAAAATTAAATAAAATTAAAATAGGTTTTCCTGCAAGATGTCTGTTACCACGACTGGGGTGGAGTGACAGGAGACAACAGGAGGTAAGATCCAATATGCAGTTTATTCAAAAAGTCAGGCAAGCAGTGGTCATTAGGTGCAAACAGGTATATATAGGCAGTCCAGAATCATAAAGTCAAACAGGCTAAAGGTCGAAAGGCAGGCGGCTAACCAGGATAACAAGGGTACTAGGCTAGGATCGATACACGGAGAGACAAGACAGGGAACCGCGTTGTAATGTTACTCAGGGAAAACAAGACTCGGCAAACTGGTAGCGTGAGAGAGTGGCTTAAGAATGAAATCAAATCAGTCTGTGAAAAAGGTTCAGCTGGTGCTTGCAATCAGGATACATGAGTGAGCAGGCGTGCGTGTTTGGGAGCAGTGCATGTATGAATGTGTAGTCCTGGGGAATGCGGAAATGTAGTTCTGAGAGTTCATGTGAGAACCAGCGATCCTCTGGGAAGCGATCGCTGGTTGTGACAATGTCATTTTTAGTTTTTTTTGAGTACATTAAGCATAATAAATGCAAGTTATCATTCTCTTTTAATCATTTAAATAACTTAAGTGAGAAAAAAAAGGTTCATAATATAAGGGAAAAAATGGTTGATCCTCATTAAGCATTAAAGATATTCATGTTAAAATTTACACTATTACTTTTTGACCTGGAGTTACTAAACTATCTATAAAAAATATACCTAACAGTATAAATATTTAAGATGTTATTTTTTAAAATACGCCGTACGGTCATTGTATAAAGATGCCTTACATTTTAGTTTGTTTTTTAGTCATTATTGTCTTTGCTCAAAATGTATAGGGAAAAATCTAAGCTGTGAAACTTTTTCATATTAAAAACAGAAATTGATTGATTTTTGAATAGTAGTTGATAGATCAAACTTAAATGAATATATTTATGGTGTCGCACTTCAATATTGTTTAGTTGGGGTTTTACAGTAAATTTCTTTAAAATTGATTCTAAAATGTGCATGGTGAAAAAAGCGTTGGAGAAATTCTAATGCTTGTCATTGATTCATTCATTTATTCGTTTTACTTTAACCTAGTCTCTGTTTCAGAGGTCACTACAGAAGAATGACCCGCCAACTATTCCGGCATATGTTTTACACAGCAGTTGCAACCCAGTAATGGGAAACACCCATACACACTCATTCACTATGGCCAGTTCATTCATTCATTCATTCATTCATTTTACTTCAGTTTAGTCCGTTTATGCGTCAAGGGTCACCACAGCGGAATGAACCGCCAACTTATCCAGCATATGTTTTACACAGTGGATGCACCTATACATCTATACACACATTCACACTCACACACAGTCTTGGACTGTGGGGGAAACCGGAGCACACAGAGGAGACCCACGCCAACACAAGGAGAACAAGCAAACTCCACACAGAAATGCCAACTGACCCAGCCGGGACTCGAACCAATGACCTTCTTGCTGTGAGGCGACAGTGTTAACCACTGAGCCTCTGATGCCTGTTTAATTTTTAACTTCATAAGCTTATATACAGTAACAATAATATCCCAGTCCTACTTGATATATACTGTATACTGACAACAACCGTAGGAACATATGGCGAAACAGAAGGCCAGATGACGACAAGAGAAGCTATGCATAATATTAATCATTAATAAGCATATAAACCAACTACCTTGCAGGAAACATTAATTAAACAACATAAAAGGTTGCAAAGCAGGACTTATTTAAAAAAAAAACATTTAAATACACTACTTGACAAAAGTCTTGTCATCGACCCCAGTTGTAAGAGCAAAAAATAATAGCTTGATTTCTAGTTGATCATTTGGAAAAGTGGCAGAAAGTCGATTTCAATCGTCACAAATACTGCAGAAGACCTACTGGAACCCGCATGGACCCAAGATTCTCACAAAAATCAGTCAAGTTTGGTGAAGGAATAATCATGGTTTGGGGTTACATACAGTATGGGGACGTGCGAGAGATCTGCAGAGTGAATAACAACATCGACAGCCTGAGGTATCAAGACATTTGTGCTGCCCATTAAATTGCAAACCACAGGGGAAATTCTTCAGCAGGATAGCACTCCTTATACTTCAGCCTCTACATCAAAGTTCCTGAAAAAACAAAGAAGGTCAAGGTGCTCCAGGATTGGCCAACCCAATTACCAGGCATGAACATTATTGAGCATGAGAAATCAAGCATTGAAAATGAATCTAAAGAATCTTGATGGACTCTGAGAGTGCAGAAACACTTTCTTGGCCTCCAGATGACTTTATTAATAAGTTATTAGAGTCATTGCAGAGATGTATGGATGGAGTCCTCCAAGCTCATGGGAGTCATACACAATATTTATTATTTTTCTACTGCACCATGACTTTATATTTTATACTATACATTATTTTTGTTGAGTGTCAAGACTTTTATTTAAGCAAAGTCGGACTTTACTGTTCTAATTAAATAATAAAAAATCAAGGGATGACCGTACATTATTTTGGTGAAATAAGCATACTATAGAGGCCTTTGCCTTTCATAGAAGCCACTTTTTACACCAAATGATCAGGAGTCAAGGTAATATTTGTTGTTCCTAAAACTTGGATAGGCGGCAAGATTTTTCTCAGGTAGTATATCTTCACATTGAATCTTGAAATTATTTGCAACTTTACATTATTCTGCAAGTAATTATTTTGGCAAAAGTAGATGTATTGGTCTGTTAAATCCAATTTGTAAGCTACACTGTCACACATACAAACTAAATTAAAAACAGTTTACAAATTAAAACAGTTCTTTCTCATTCAATAAATGTCACTCTTTCATTCAAGATTCAATATATTTACAATCCAGGTTGTTCTATTCAATATGTATATAGCAGGTTGTGCTAAAGTAAAGACTTTTCAGTGTTTAATTTATTTTTCTATACCCACATTTGCTAAATTACTGTTTTTTTTTACTTTCATATTTATATTAACTTCCACATTTAAAGTAAAATTTGAGTCAGAAAGAAAATCCATGCAGAATCATAAGGTCTAGACAGAGGATAAAAATTTCCCATTATGTGAGGGTGAGAATGTTTTAAGAACCCGAGGATAAAATAGACTGTAATAAATTGAAAGGGTAGCAGTCCGGGCTTTCATATTAAGACAGTGGCAAATCTAACAAGGCTTTAACAGCTGGCATTAAGTCACAGATCCTGAAGGGTGCTTTAAATCGGGCGTGTGTTAAGAGAACAATGGAGACTTGACACCTTCAATCACCCAAAGGCTCTAGAAAGGTTGAATTAGCATGAAATCTAAAGGAATGCTATACACCCCCCGGTGCATTAACTGATCTAATATGAGCTTAATAAGGAGGGAGCTGCTTAACAATGCCAGGTTTTCACAGACGACTCGCTGGGCTTATGGAGCGGATAAACGCAAGTAATGAACTTTCCGCACACATTCTATACAGTATGTGCTTCACAGTAGGGTGCTCAAGGCTCAGAGAATGACAAACATCCAAGTGGGTTTAAAAAGCTGTTCATTTGCTATGTGATTCAGATTCGGCTTCGCTGCTTAATAGTTTGTAATTACAGGGTTGCTGCAGAACTTGAGGAAAAGTCCTGTGTATTAATCTACTTGTCTCTGTTATTTAGTTAAGAAAGGAAATAAAATGACAAAATCCAGGGTTTTCGTCAACTAGAGTGAGGAAAACAAAACAACTGGTTCACTCAAAATAGAATCAGCATTGTAATGTTTTTGTGGTCATTCTGAAACACTGAAGTCCCACTTCCAAAACAGGCTCAGTGTGGATACATATGTCTGTCTACATTTCTGGAGACTGTGAAAGATGTACCCAGAGGCATGTCTGGCTCCATTTTGTTTGCTAAACATACCCTACTAGGTGGTATGACACCACCGACAGCTTTTGTTCCTTTTAATAAATATAGCTGAAAGAATTACTTCTGTGTGGACTGCTTTTCCGATGTTACTAGGTTGCTCAGTATCCCACTGCATACATAGATGGACTTGGAATGCAGAGTGAAGTTGATCGCGACAACAAAGTTTGAGTCTGGCAAAGAACGATTCCAGAAACCAGGTAATTAAAAAAATAGATAACAGGCTGAAAATGTGGTCAAATTATGAGGCCGCAACGGCTTTTCTTTATCTAGATTGCTTTTGAAAACACTATCGGTTGAGTTTAAGGGGTCGGGTGCGTCAGTCAAGCTGGTCTGGTTGGCTAAAGTGTGCATTGCGCCTCTGGTGGATTTAAATTTTACAAAGTCTATTAGACTGAATCCAATTGCAAATAAAATTTAATTGACAAGTTCATAGAACAAATCAACAGGACAGAAGATAGCCAGAAGTCAGGCGAAGGTAGCCTATGAATCTCACAAAAATCAGGACATGACCGCAGGGCGAGGGGTGGGGGGTCACTAAGACCGGGGTAGGCTGGTTAATGGCCGTATGAAAAACGGGCTTTATTTAGAAACATGAAAACGGGATGTCCTCTCCTGTACACCGGAGGTAGTTTAAGGCAGACTGCCACTGGACTAATGATCTTAGTGACAGAAAACAAACTGATATATTTAGGAGCAAGCTTATTACAAATGGTACGGAGTGGAATGTTTTTGGATAAAAGTCACACTTTTTGATTGACAACGTAACCGGAAGGCTTAGACCAGTGGTGATTGGCTTTAGCCTTGGTGCGAACACCCACTTGGAGCATTGGCACCTCTGGACAAAAGCGTGAGCAGAAGCGACCGCGACTTCAGATTCCAGACTTGAAAAAACAGGTGGCTGGTACCCTAAACTACACTCAAACAGAGATAGGCCCGTTGCAGATATGCACACGTAGTTATGTGCGTACTCAACCCAAGAGAGTTGCTGACTCCAGGAGGAAGGATTCTGAGAGATCAAACATCGTAATGTAAGCTCCAAATCCTGGTTGGCTCTCTCTGTTTGACCATTACTTTGAGGATGGAAACCAGAAGAAAGACTAACCATGGCCCCCAACAAATGACACATCAAGCTCCACAATTCACACTCTGTTCACACCTACACTTAGTCCTGTCCACTTGTGATAGGATCAACGAAAATGCATCTTAATACCAGGTGTAAACAGGGCCTAAGTATGTTCCCAATCAAACACACCTTAAGCAGCTCATCCGAACATTAGAAGAGACTCCAAAATCTGAAAATCGAAATATGTACTGTTGATCTGCCTCCAGTAAATATGTCTTGTATTGAGTGCTCTATAACATGTTTGACAATTTTGTGTACATCCTGTTGTTTCTATGGCAGCATTTTTTAAATCACATGCCAAAAATGGGCATAAAAATAGATAAATGAAACAAAATCTCATGAGAGCTGTGTCAACACAGAATGCAGTACAGTAGCAGATGACCTAGATGTGTTATTAATGCTAATGAAATATATAAATTACACATAATCAGGCTGTCTTTCTCGTGGATACTGCCAACCATATAATTGATCAGAATGGCTCAAAATAACCAATCGCACGTGACGTTTCTGTGACATTCTTTCTGTGTAATTATCATTAAGCTCTGAGCTAACTGGATTTTTACTTGATATGTTTTCCCCCTGTTTTTCCGGTGTTTAAAAAATGAAGTTTTTTGAGCTCAAAATAGCCCCTCTCTGTGTGCATGAATGTCATTGGCTGTCATTTTTGTCAAGTGCCCCTTGGCTATCAATCCACTAAACCAGCTCTCTGAGAACAAAAACGTTTCTGCCCAGTAACCCTGAAATTATCAAAAGTGCTCCCAAAGACAGAAAACTCTCCAGAGAGAACGGAAATATTTTTAGGTCCTCAGGCATTATGTCTAACAATATATATATATATATATATATATATATATATATATATATATATATATATATATATATATACTTAACTACTAGTTGATCAAAAAGTGGCAGAAGATAGATTTTTTTCGATGAGTAATCTGTTGAACTGCATCTCAATCATCACAAATACTGCAAAAGACCTATTGGAACCCGCATGGACATTATTCTCAAATAAATCAATTGGTGTTACATTTTGTTTGGGGGTGTGCAAAGTAGAGATGTGCAAAGTGGATGGCAACATAAAAAAGTCAAGTTTCAAGACATTTGTACTGCTCATTACATTGCAAACCATAGGAGAGGACAAATTCTTTACCATGTTTATATTCTTTATAGCAGTGGTTCTCAAACTGTGGTACGCGTACCACTAGTGGTACGCGGGCTTCCTCCAAGTGGTACGCGGAGGAACCGCTGAATAATGAAAGAAACAATTAACACTTTTAATCCTTTAATGCGTAATATAACATCGATGTGATCAGCAGTGGCTGTTTTGTGAAGCGTACGATCACAACGCTGTGCTTAGAATGTTTATTTTAGTGCATTGTGTCATAAGCTGCTGAAAATCAGTATCCGAAGTTTAAGAATTGATTCTGAAGCGTGATTTGACTGACATGAAAAGTAGCCAATCACAGTCGACCTTGTCTAGTTGCGTGAGAAGGGTAATCCTGCACAACTGGAGTGGCTGCACTCTCAGGACCGCATTTTTAGGACCGCATCTTTAGGACCCTATATTTTTGTGACAGCGCCAACTGTCGGATTGGATCAAGGATGCGCTAATGGACGACACGGATGACAAGGAAAGTGTAAGTACCGATTTTCTATTAAGTTTTATTTTAAACTGTTAAAGTATGTGTTTATTTTGTAATGCTGCTGTTTTATACTGTAAAGTTATGCAGAAATGCCAGATTAGCCTGCATGATTTACCCCAAGGGTCTGGGGACTGGGACAAAAATGTTACGTGACGAGTTTTTTTTCCAGAAGAATATGATAATAATAATTATGGATAATTTTACACAGCCAGAGTAAGAGCTGCTATAACTGTTAATAATTTTCTAGAGTTCGTTTTCTAGTTTGATTAAATGCTACGACGATCGTAGTTCGTGACAATGGTTTATCGAAACATTGTTGATTTAATGGCTTGTTGACTTAACGGCGGTCTAATACGCTTAGTGACACATGCATTAAACTAAGATGGTAAAAGCACGTTGATGTGAGAGTTTCAGATTTATCTATATTTTGCTATATTCGTGTAAAAACCATTACTCAACGTTGTATTACATTAGCACATTAAAAATTGTGTTGACTGCCTGTTAGCCCCACAATGTGTTATTAGCCTGATGTTTTGTCATCGTTTTACAGTGATGAATGAGATGTTTGACGGTTTTAAAAGTTAGGCTTATTCTGCAGGCCTTAACCATATAAAGTCTCATATCTTTAATGTATATCAAGTATGTTTTACCTGGCGAATAAGAAGTGATGGCCAATATGATTGGATTGCCTAGGCCCATTGTAAGAACAAAAGAAAACAAACTACAGGAATATTTTCATTGAGGTTATCGCAAACTGTTGAGTTACACTTTATAACATCTGCATACTATAAATAATTTATTAAGCATTTAATAACTAGTTAATTTATTAATATTTTATTTGTTTAGCATTAACTCTACATTTAATAGACATTGATAAGCAGTTTATAAATACAGTTACAAATGCTAGCTGTGTTCTTGAGTTTATAGCATATCTATGATGAAGTGCAGCTTATCTGTGGTGTTCATTTTCCAGAGGAATGTCTGGCCAAATAAGTATATAAACTGCATGGTGGGTGCTACTCATTTATGAACCCATGTAAAATGATTTGCTGTTCTGTGGTGGTATTTTAGTCCATATTTAAATGATTTTATTTTATTTTTTTCATAGGACATCGTACATGTTCTGGGTGTCTTGAGGAGCTTGTCTTTGGATGATGCTGAGCAGGTCTTTCTTTCTGGTAACGATTATCATTACAGGTCAGAATATGGTTAATTTTGCACAATGCTCAAAGAGCCTTTTTGTTACTGGTATATATGTTAACTCAACAGTGATTGTTCTCTATTGCAGTGAAGTAAAAGAATTTAACAGACAGATTGACAAACAACTGACGAAAGAAGAGAGACCATTCTATAGGTGGGTATTGCTCTTATATACTAAAAAATATGGAGTTGGCAGTAAGGTTTCCTGTTTGGTTCTCCCAACAGTGCATATATATATATATATATCTGTGTGTGTATATATATTATAGCTAACACTGTAAAGCAAATGTTTGTTTTTATACCACTTATATTAAATATTAATCTAAATTTAATTGCATAACAATTGATTAACCTTTTGAGTTTATATACATGATTTTACATATTCAAGAATATCTATATACATTCATTTTTCTTTTCGACTTAGTCCCTTTATTTATCAGGGGTTGCCACAGCAGAATGAACCGCCAACTTATGCAGCATATGTTTTACACAGTGGATACCCTTCCAGCCGCAACCCAGTACTGGGAAACACCCATTTACAATTATATACTTGAACATGGGGAGAACATGCAAACTCCACACAGAAATGACCACTGGCCCAGCCGGGGCTTGAACCAGCAACCTTCTTGCTGTGAGGCGACGGTTTCAACCACTGTGCTGCCCCATGTGCTCTATGCGGGTGAGTGGGATTGACAAACCACCTGGAGGACACATTCTTGCTGTCTTAATGCACCAGACATTTTGTTATAAATAATCATGTGCGTTTCATGTTTATTTATAAAACTGCTAATTTATCTCATAGCACTTCATTTTTGTCTTGATATTTAATATCTTTTGTTTAAATACACTATGAACAGCAGCTGCGCTAATTATTTTCCTTGTTCCCTATTTCCACCTGGGGATATTTATCTAGAGGCCTCTAGAGATCGTGACCTGTGAAGAGATGATGCCACCATAGAGGACTTCTAGATGTATCCATAATCCTGGACCAGACCGTATCATGATCAGATGCAGTGGTGGTCATGGAGAAGTGGAGAGCATGATACTGATTAATGAAAGACCCCAGCGACAGATGAGTGCCCACATTGATCCTGTGGTCCAGCCTGAAAACCCGCTGGTGCCCTACTCACACCTGCAGCTTCTCCACGATGGACGCCCAGTGTTCTTCAGCCTCCAGCGCTTAGACTGCAGCTCTGCACGTGAAGTGTGGCCAGAAGAGAAATGGTTGTGCCCAACTGATCCTGGTTTCTCTCAAGGTTTATTCCTTCACTTTCATCAATTGGTAAAGTTTTGTTCCTCCACTGTCGCCATTGGTTTGCTTGGTTTAGGACTTGTGGAACTGTGCATCGATGGATTTGCTTTTCAGTGTTTGGACTTTCAGCAGTGAAAACTAAACCACACTGAACTGAACTGAATTTAATAAATGTTAAGCTGCTTTGACACAATCTACATTGTAAAAGGGCTTTAGAAATAAAGATGAAATTAATTGAAATTGAATTGAATATTCAACACGTTTCCATTTTTCTCAGAAAACATATTTATAAAGGTGCTGTTGACATGAAATTTTCACCAGATGTTGATAACAATTTGTAAAGTAATTAGATTTGTTTTCTATTCATATATTTTTTTCTTTGGTTTTCAGGTCAATAGCACCTTTAGAAATATGTTTTCTGAGACAATTGGAAACGTGTTGAATATTTATTTACCCTACTGTGTGTATATATATACATACATACATATATTTGAACTCTCTTCTTCTCTCTCATTCACAGGAATAAAAAATTGAATGCAGCAACTTAATAAACAGTGGGGTCATTTTTGTGGTTGAATTGCATTAATACAGAAAGACTGTGTGGATATTTATATAAATGTACATTCTTGAATCATTTTTGTGTCTTGACTCTCTAAAACCTTTACAACCTGGTATTAAATTAGTAACTGCAAATGCTGATCCCATTTGATTTCAATTTATTTTGCCTAATACTGAGCCAATTAGTTCAATGTAATGGGGTTCATCAATATACAGTATTTTTCAAGGAATTTAAGACTTTTAAGCCACTCAACTCTATTTATTCATTTATATTTTAGGTGTAAATTCATTTGTTTCATTTTAAAATAGTTATTTAAAGCAGGCGTTTTACACTTTAACCTCTGGAAAAAAGTGCCTGAAAACGGGTCCTAGAAATGCAGTTTCACTATGTCATCCAATCCGGTAGGTGGCGCTTCCGCAAAAAACTAGGGTCCTAAAAATGCGGTCCTGAGAGTGCAGCTACTCCAGTTGTGCAGGATCATACTATTGAGTTGCGTGAAACGTAAGGGCGGGACAAATGCTTTCTGTGTTGCAGAGACAGAAAAAACAACTTAAAAACAAATGTTTTGTTGGAATAATGCTTCTCGGATGTTTTCACTATAGAGATGTCTAGCAGAGTAATTAAACCGCGGACATATTTCCTGCCTTTTTGATGATCTACATACACGTTTCGGTTTCGCTCTCCGACAGCCAGTCGACTCGCCTCTCACCTGTCACTCCTCTAAATACAGTCTGAATGGCGGCGCGGGATTGGAGGTATTGCGCAATTACTAATTTCTGCAAATGTGGCGAGTGCTCTATTTTAACACGACAGCGCAGTCATGTACGCAAATCGCTAAAACAGACATGCGAGCTCTTAAATAGGCTTTTTTCAAATGAACTGCAAGTCCTCTCATGATCGCCTGCGTGCTCAGATTGAATATAATCGCGATCTCTCCACTATTAAAGTAGACATTATTTATCTTTGCTCCTTGACTAAATTTAGTCAAAAGTATTCAAAGTTATCAAGTATTTAGAAATAGATTGATGCATGATCGATGACAATGCTAATGGTCTTCTTGTTTGGCTGTGTTGTAAAGTGAAACTTACTTTTAGCAAAGGTGGAATTTTTTTTTGTTTCTTTACGACAAAATAATTATGCTGGAAATGTTTCTGGGTGAGGTATTTGTGTGATTTATACATTTAGCTGTATTCTGATCCGTCTTAAAGCATTACAGGTCAAAGCAATCCGTTGTTACTTGTTTATTTATCAAAATTAACAATAAGACTCTTAAAGCACTGCTTTGATAAATGTATTGTTGTCACATTTTAAATACCTCAAGTAAAATTAAGCCATTTGATTTATTTTTTTACTGACAGTGTACTTGTATTTTTTTTAAGTTTCTATTTTAGATTAAGATCAAGTGTAAAATAAAATCTACATGTGATGAACAGCTATTTAAGAAACAAATTTGCCATATTGTAAAGAAAAATAGTGTAACAAATGTAAATAAAAGGCTAAATTTAAATCTTTTTACCATATACTTTAATTTAACCTTTCAAAGCTTGAAAATATCGTTTAAAAAATGGGCAAAAAGTGTCTCTATGGCCTTTAAGATTATGTGGTAGTTTTACCAGTGCTTTTGAAAAATATTAATTGTCATGAAAGGAAAAATTGACCATACTTCCTTTGTTAGTGCAAATTCCTATACATGTAGCTTTGGGATTTAAGCAATTAAACCATTCAATCAGGTTTAAACTTAAAAAAAGTGATTTCATAATGAAAATCTGATTTTTTTTTCAAAAGTAACCAACTAGTACTTTTTAAAAGAGTACTTTGTACTTTTACCTAATATTAGTATTATTTACTAAAATTTGTGTTATTTTAGCAGTGTAATAGTATTTTTACTTGAGTACAAAAAAGATATCACAAGCATTTAGTGCAGGTTTATTATATTATTAATATATGATTAATACATATTATTATTAATGGTTTTTATTTGTATCTATTCGTATGCAATGTTTTATGGGTTGCTGAGAATACATTTCAGGTCTTCAATACATAACATGTCAGTCTTGAAAAAAAAATTAGGTGCTGGAAAAAGTGCTTAAAATTCCTTGATTTTCATTAGGCTGTGCCTGTATGAACCCTGTCATATGTACATTTAACATATATTTCAAGATTTGTCTGAAAGTGTAGGAATATGACATATAGCCTATATTCATAAGGTCCAAGCAACATCTCCAGCTTTTGATGAATAGGCTACTATGAATACTTTAGATTTAAGTACAGCAGTTTTCTTTTTTTACTTTTTAAGAACAGGTAATTTTTAATGAACTTTTAAAAGCACATTTTAACTAAAACTTTTTTTTTTTATCTGCAAGCACAGTTAATGTTCAGACTATTAAAAATGTTTAAAGTGATTGACAATAATACATATTCTTAATAATAGGAATTAATTTGCATCATTTTTAAACTGTGCACACCTGTAGCTGCTTAATTAGGCCTACGACGCTATTTTTTAATACTGGTTAAAAATAGCGTCGTAAGGTGGTACTTGGAGAGACAATTTTTTTCTAAGGTGGTACTTGGTGAAAAAAGTTTGAGAACCACTGCTTTATAGCGATCCTTCTTATACTTCAGCCTCCACAACAAAGTTCCTGTAAGCAAAGAAGGTCAAGGTGCTTCAGGAATGGTCAGCCTAGTGGCCAGGCATGAACATTATCGAGCATGTCTGACATAAGATGAGAAATGAGGCATTGAAGATGAATCCAAAGAATCTTGATGAACTCTGGAAGTCCTGCAAGAACGCTTCCTTGGCCGTTCCAGATGACTTTATTAATAAGTTATTAGAGTCATTGCAGAGTGTCAGGGTTCTGCCACTCTGGTCTTGTAAATTCTTGTTTTGGTGGCAGAGCTCGGACACTAGTTCTGTCTTGTCCTGTTTCTGTCATTGTGTGTCTCTGTGTCTCCCGCTTGATGCGGCCGCGAGGGCTCTGTACTCGTGTTAGTGTTTGTCTGTCTGCAGCGTGGTGTTTCATTCCCAGCGTCTCAGTCTAGTTGGTTTCGGTTTTGGTCGGCGCTGGGATGAAACATGCACACTGCGTGTGTGTGTGCACGGTGAGGGTTTTCATTCATTGTGTACTCGTGTTTTGCATTCAGTCTTCTGTTGGTGTTGTGTTTAGCATGTAAACACGCACCACATGCTTGTGTTGTTATGAACATGCGGTTAATGAGTTATCTCATTGGCTGCGTGTTCTAGTCTTGTTTTATGTGAGCGCATGGCTTGTGTTGTCTCTTTGTGTCATGTGCTCTCCCGTCTATTGTCTAGTCCCACCTTCCTTGTTAACCCATTATTAGTTAATTATGTTCATCTGTTTGTGTTATTTCCTACCGTTTACAAACCTCTCATGTCTGCTGTCCTATGCCAGTTCGTCATCACATGTTGTCGTTTGAAGTCTTGTCCTGTCGTGTTTCAAGTCTTTATCCCTGCCAGCCTGCCCAGTCCAGTGTTGTTTGTTTATTTGTTTTGTTAATGTTTTCCCACTCGGGGTAGTTTGTTTAGCTGTTTTTGCCTTTTATTTTGTTTAAGTATAAATAAATACTTTATTTACTCTGCGCTTGGGTCCTCGCTCCTTTTTCCCCAACCCTGATCATGACAGTACGAACTGGCCAGTAGAGGACTCAGCAGAAATGGGGTTATTTCTGTGCCCAGCTCGCTCCCAGGAAGAAGGACCCATCGACCAACCCCCAGCCAGAGAACTGTCTCACCCGCGGAACCATCGCCCCTTCGGCATCTACACCGAAGATCTTCTCGAGGCAGTCCGGGGGCTTGGGTTCAGTGAGACCACCCTCCTCCACATCTTTCTGGCTGGATTGGATGAGCCATTCGATTGGGAGGAGCATACACTCCTCAGTCCAAGACATGTTTAAGTGAATTGGGTAAACAAAATTGCTATACTGAGAGCATGCGTAAATGCGAGAGCGTATGGGTGTTTCCCAGTAATGGGTTGCAACTGAAGTTAAACATTTGCTGGAATAGTTGGCGGATTTGTTTCACTGTGGCGACCCGTGATAAATAATAAACTAAGATGAAGAAAAAAGAATGAGTAAATGTGTTTAGACTGAAAGTTGTTTCACTGAAGTATGTGAAATATTACTAACACTATATTCAAAACATTCTAAATAAGGCTCAAAATTAAATTGTGAATATGATAAATGAGACATCTGTTTAATATTTGTTCATTTTGCTAAGTGTTCTGAAAAAAGATGTGATTATTTCATTAGGAGTGTATACTCTGTGTTTTCCTGTTTACCTTGAGACATCAGCCTTACATTAACAGTATCAATAACAGATCCTCTGAATGAAACAGCTGTCTGATATGTTGTTTGCAGAGTGGCTTCAGATTTAATACCTTATTACATGGATGCTGTGTGCATACAAATGGTTTCTTTCCAGTTTTGCTTTGTAGTTAGCTATATAAAAAAGCCACCATGACAATTTGGCAGCATGTATTTTTGACACAGATCAGAAATTGTTTTATATGTTTAAATGCTAATCTGCTTCTGTTCTGAGCTACTTGTAAATGTGGTTTAAAACCGGACACAAATCTGGACATTTTAGTAGATGTGTAAAGACCATATCTGCCAACTCTCCTGTTTTCCCGGGATTGTCCTGTGTTTTACAATTCTATCCCGCTATCATCCCTCAAAGGTATTTTCCCATATTTTCCTGCATGTTTAATCTGTGTATGAAGGGTGGCAATAATCATCAAGGAGCCGATCTTCCCTATACACAACCCATACTGCCAAACCACCAGGGGATGCCACTTGCTCTTAAATGTGAGTCTGTTCTATGCTTTTATTTTATTTAGGCAAGAAAACACTTTGAAGTAATGGATTCCCTTCCTTTTCATTACAGGCACCGTTGCCCCTTCAATGCAATCTTCAAAACAGTCAGTTCGTGTTGCGGTGCGTTAATGACGCGCTCCAGTGATAAATAGCAATTTGAAGTGGAGCAAAAGTGGTCACTCTGGGTTTTCAGTGTGTGTTTGAACTAAAGACTGTAAAAAATATGTACGTAGTTTCCGTGACGTCACCCATAGGTTTCTGAACACTGCAATAGAAGCTACAAGTAGGCGTGGCCAACCATCGGCATTTTGTTCGTGCGTCTTCGAACCGACTGCGGGATACCAAAAAGGGCAAAGAGGCGGAGTGTAAGCGGAGCTACAGACACCTGCTAGTATTTTGCTTAGATCTGGCTTAGACAGGCTTTTCTTTGGAAGATACGCTTAATACTTCATTACCCGCGACTCATTACTGTTTTAACCTCATGTGCTTGGTTGTATATTATTTCAAAAAAGTGTTTAGTCTTTTAAAAACTCTGTTGTAAAACATTGAGGCACTAAACATTGTTCTTATGGCGTTTTTCTACAGAAGAAAAACATGAATTACTTCCAAACACTGTATGACAATGTTAGAAATAACTGTTCTAGAGACTACAGCTTATCAATCTTTCATATTCTGGAGTGCATTACAGGTCTAAAGAACATTATAAATGATAAATTATCTTAAGTAAAACAAATACATTTATAGCGATGGTATATAAGTATATAATGTCACTCACCTGGCAAATGGAGGCCACTTGAATGGTTTGGGAGCAAAACAAAAATACAATGTATATGCCGAGCTCAATGGCTAATTAGCCAGATCAGCTAAGGTGACGAGACAGCGAGCACCAAGACCTAGCTGTCACTCAAGTAGCCACAACCTTAATTATACAGACATAACTGAATAAAAACAAAATGGATGAGTTATAAAAAAATTCACCCCCTCACAATTGTCATAAAGGGTAATCATGGCTATGTGCACCAAAGCCATCTTTTGTACCAGGCTGTAAATATGTTTTTATCAGCTGTAAAATTGAACAATTTACTATTGTAGTCAGAAATCATTTGGATTTCCTGAAGCCAGGCCTCCAAGGAGAGTCGATGAATTGCAGTTTTAGTTACTTCCGTATTGGCTTCCCGAGGTTGGTTTGAACAGACATATACATCTAAAACAACTAACATCTAACCATGTCTAACTAAATTTGGCTTAAATTAGCATGTAAAGTTAGGAAAGCAATCGCTTTTGTAAATCTGTTTGTTTTTAAAGTGACACCTGTTATTTAATGTAATCAAATGAAAAATCTATGTCAGAGATTCATTCGCTGCTCTCATCAGAATGTTTACTGTGAGGAAAAGGTTAATGAGATTTGATAACTTCAAGTTTTTTTATAATAGCTATAACTTTGAATTGGCATTTCAGTGTGGAGTTTGCATTTTCTCCACGTGTTGGTGTGGGTTTATTCTGGGTGCTCTGGTTTCCCCTACAAGTCCAAAGACATGCGATATAGGTGAATTGGGTAAGCAAACTTTTCTGTAGTGTATGTGTGTGAATGGGATTGTATGGGTGTTTTCCAGTGATGGGTTGCAACTGGATGGGCATCCGCTGCGTAAAACATATGCTGGATAAGTTGGCGGTTCATTCCACTGTGGTGACTCCTGATTAATAAAGAGACTAAGCCGAAAAGAAAATGAATGGATGTTGACAGGTATAATAAAGAGATATATTGTTTACTCACTAAGACACACTAAGTGCTCTATTTTGACGGTCCATGCGCAAAGCGCAAAACACAGGGCGCAAACACTTTCAGTGCGTGTCAGAATGCGTTTTTGCTAATAAAAGGACGGAAAAATTCGATTTGCGCCATTGCGCATGGTCTAAAAGGATTGAGTCTATTTTCTTAATGTGAGTCTATTTTCTTAATGTAAAGTAAAGTAAGTGGAAGTGGAAAAACTGAGCATTTCACTAGCAAGAAAACAGTTAAACAGCATCTACCGCGCAAGAATGAGAGATAAATGATTTACTTTCACTTTCGCTCCCGTGGATAGGGAAATCTTTACGCACAGACATCAATTAGTCTATAAATAATTAATTTTGTTTGTTAAGCACAAAGTTTTGTTTCAAAAATATTTCTAAATTCAGTTCTAATTTCACTGAAAAAAGTGTTGCATGCAGAACTGTTGCAAACAATTTATTTATGTTGAATTTAAACAAGCAAATTAAGTTTAATAATGTTCAACTTAATTTGTTTGTTTAAATTCAACACAAATAAATTGTTAAGAACCACTTAACGTAAAAAAATTGAGTAAATCTAAGGAATCATTTTTGAATAATTTTTTTTTAGTGTTCCAGCAAACGAATAAATGAACAATAATAACGAAGTGTGGTTAAACAACTGAGTTATATCCAAATACACATGCTGTGCCCCATGTGGTCTAAAACCTGTGGGCAAATCTAAGCTTGTTTTTAATAAAACAAATATAAATATGGATATAATAAATGATACTGCTAATATTAATAACATATACAAAAGCAAATTGTTATGAATGAACTGAAAAAGCCTTCCGAGATGAAGAAGGCACTAAAACAGTGGTTTTTCATTTTTATGTAGGCTAGAAAATAGTATGTTTTGTAATATTTTAATTCTTTATATTTATATCCTGTATATACCTATATATACCTTTTCAAATGTAAAGATATTTGCGTATTGCTCTACATCTTGTGTGTATTAAGCAGTGCGTAAGCGAGGCGCAACTCTGCGCTGGACTTTGGACAGGGTTTGTTTTGGTCTACACTGTAAATGCGAATAGTATTCCTTACTATCAAAATTCTAGTGTGTTTACTTAATTTTAGGCTAATTGTTGAGTTTACTAGAAATGCATTAGTGTTGCTGACATAGTAAGGTATAAAGTTCCCATAACTAATGTAATTTGAGTAAAATTGCTTATAAGGGCTAAGCCATGCTGTTACGCATGCGTACTGGGTGGTGATTTCCCATCCACCATCCCGAGTCACAACCAACCGCCACCCAGCACCGCCATTGAAGGACAGGATTTCATATTGAGAAGATGTACTGCTGTAAATCAAGGTAAACTTTTCGTTTTAATTACTACTTTGATTTTATTTGTATAGTATCAGTAATCTGTTTATTTCCTGCACTTTGTGAAATTGTTTGCTGTTTTGTGAACTAATTAATAGCCCATGATGTTGTGACTAATCGTTTTGACCACTGCACGTTATTTGCAATACTGTCTACTTTACTAGATAAGCTATTTTTAGCTGCTTAGTCCTTTTTAATAACTATTAATAATTTGTAAAGTTAGTAGTAATTTGTAAAGTGGGCGTTATGCTCTAAAAGAGCGGGCCGCGCCATTTTAAATGATGCACTGAGAGAGCAAGAGCGCGCGCAATGATCCGTTCAAATAGATGTAAAGTTAACACATAGCTGTAGGTCTACATTTTTAAAAAAAGAAAACGAAACCTATTTATCCGCATTACAAATACAGTAACGTTAGTTATCGCTGAACTTTAGTGGCGCTTGTTGTGACGAAAATATGCGTGTTTTTTTTTAAAGATTTACTTTTTTGAGATCACCTGCAGGAAGCAGGTGAGGAGATCAGCTGTGATTCGGTCCGGCGTCAGCGAGCGGCTCATGACCAGACCAGTCGTTTTTTTCTCCATGATCGCCGGGGCAGCAGCAGTTTTAACCCGCCGAGGCTTTTAGAACATTATAAAGCAGTTTCAGCTCAAAATGGACCCGTGAGTGTCGTAGGTAATTTAGGATTTCGATGCGATTACGATTCGTGTCACTGTATGAGGCAGATACATATTTACACATGATGCTAAAGTGTGCTTATGCTAACAATCCCTATGAAACTTAAAGTTAAACTTATGAAAATGCGAGAGATATTTCATTAACTCATTTATTTGTTTTATATGCTATTTGTCTTTTCTTTATGCCGTTTTGAAGGTTTATTCCAGTGTTGCCGTTACGTTATTGAGTTTTTTGTATTGCTGTAATGACAAATAAATCTGACCAGACGCGACTGAATATGTGTGATGGATAACGTTAATGATGAAGTGGTATAACTCGTACAACCAAGCACAGAAACATCCCTTTGTTTGCTCAATATCACACAAAGGCATCAACAAGCCTTTGTTATAAGCAAACTTTCTGTAAAGAAACAGGCTTTGCCAAACCTGTTAGTTTGCATTTTTAAAGGTTTCACTAATTTTTAACAATTTAGGGCAAATAAATTTGAACAATTACAAGGTTGTTTAAATTGTAGCACACCATTAGAGTATTGTGAGTGGCATATTTGGTTTGTAATATCATTATACCCTTTATTTATTTTTTATTTCAGACTACCAGTTTGTGAGCTGATATGCAGTGGAAATGTAAGTTTTGCACTTACACATCAAAGAAAACTTTTTGAACAATACCGCACAAGCCATAGAACATATTCATGAATTGTTCTATTAACGTTACTTTGTCTCCTTACTGAGTGTCAGGGTAATTTTAAATCGTTTAATGCATTAAAAGTACATTTAACAAAATTCTCAGCAAAGAACTGCATGATCAAGAATAGTCCGAATATTTTGTCCATTTGAATAATCATCTGAGGACTAGTTAGAAATAGGGTTGTTGTGTTGTGATACCATTAATTTATGTTACAATACTATACCAGCTGAAGTATGGTGATACCAAGTAGTATTGCAATACTGTAATTCATAACTTAAATCCATGAAATAAAGAAAAATGTCAGAAATAATATATTGTATATGTTATTATAGGCCTACTTGAATTTAAATAATTCCCTTATTGTTGAAAAAAGTATTTGCACATCTCTTCACCTAAAATGTATTCATTCCAGCAAAAAAAAAATACATTAAAATAAAGATACATAAAGAAAAGAGCATTTTTCCAACAAACCTAGGCTATATGAAGTGGTCAAAAATTGTTTCCTGTTGCTATTTTGGGTTTTTCATCTATCATACTTTTTTCACACTTATTATCGGATAAGAATCCAAAGTAATTCAAAATTTCACTTTATGAGTCATTCTTTTTAATAGATTGTCACTGTTGTTGTAGCTATTATATCATATTGACAGGAACAGAAATAAATGAATTCCGATTCAAAATGAACCATCACAAAATATGCAATAGGCTACTATAAAAGGCGCAAATTCTACAGTTTTACAACCTTAGAAGGCTCCATAGACTATTAAAATACAATGATCTATTGTTGCTGAATCGTGTAAGTATTTTAGTGACTTTTTCACATGCAGCATTATGTATTGTAGGCAGACTGTTAATGACAATACTACCGTTTACAAACTACAGTGGCACCGCCAGTATCTTGGAGCCATAGTATCACGATACTACCATAGTACCGGTAAACCGTGCAACCCTAGTCAGAAAGTTCAGTGTCCTTTTAAAGACATCAATTGAGACAAATATTTATTCCACTTTTAATGCGCATAAAAGTAAGGCACACCAGCAACAATGCCATGATTATATTTAATCGGGGGTTGTGTTTATTACTGTTTGGTGACAAGTATAGCTCATGCTTTTGATGACAGGCGCCGGGAGTATTTGGCAGCTTTTATTATTCAAGAACATTTAACTATGTCATGTTAAAGTGTAACATCTGTTGCTAAATGGCATTGCATTGTATCATTGCATGTGTTTCTGATTTCTGTTTTTTGTTTTAGAATTTCGCTTAGCCATGTCAATAACACTTTACGTTTTTGTGCACAACAGTGACATCCAGAAGGAAGTCATAGAGGAAACACCAGCTGATGCAAGTGCTGCAGAAGGTTTGTTTTCTTTTCAAAACTTTGTGTGATTTTGTGAATTTGTGTTTTTGAATGTTATTAATGACTAATAATGTTTTGATTGGATCTTTGCAGAATTCAATCGAATATCAGGAAGAAATGTGAGATCCAAGTTCTACGCTGCATTGGACACACACTGCTCGTTTGATTGAAATAAAAAAAAAACAGGAGAAAATTGCATTAGAAAACTAGAAGAAATTTTCAACATGTTAATTCAAAGGTATTTTTGTGACATCATCTTTGAATCATAATTTGCATTTGATTGCAATAAATTGCATTTGATGTTTTCATTGGGCTATAATGCATGTCTACCTGTCTTTACTTTTTCAAGGTCATCTGGCAGCAGTTCTCCGGGGTCTTTCAGTCCTTTAGAGGGATGAGTCTAAAGAAATTTTCAGGATGTGTTTTGTAAGTAGTATTATTGTTTCTGCTTTCTTAGACTGGAAATGAAGCAGTCATTCCAGTTTACTTCACTTATTAATAAAAATTTTCAATTTTATTAAAATAAAACAAATGCATTTAATGTAAGTATTTGAAAGTAAGAGGGATGTTATATTATGGCCTTTGGAGCAAGAGCATTGCTATGTTGCAAATACAGCAGCTTGTGCCGTCACAGGGTCAGTTAGCTTCATAGGCCAGTGAAGTAATGAATGCATTTCTTTAATTTTTAAACACACTTGTTTTGAAAAGGAGGAAGATTAGCTTGAAAAAAAAATCTTAATAAGTGTAATACCTATGTATTATGTTGAGAGAAATATAATTTCAGTTGAAAGAACCTGCTGGATTAAGATGTAAAAAGATAGTGTTAAAAGCCACAAAGTCAAAGATGCTTCGTATTATAACCAACCCTGTGAAGTCACCTGCTGTGGGATTGTAGATGGCTGCACCCTTGTTCTAAAAGCCATACTAAAACATAAATTTTCTTATTAAAAAATAGTTATGAATACATTTTTAAAAAGTGTGCTAAATAATGCAAACTTGACTCACTGCTTTAATCTAGCAAAACCAAATGCATTCATGAATCGGTTCCCAATTTATTAAGTTTTCCCTACAAAATATTTATATTGATTATGTAGCACCAATTGGTCTCTCACACATTTGCATTTAATTTCTTGAAAATGTTTTAAAAGTACTTTTACTGCAGTTTGTTTTATTACATTACAGTGTTTCTTTAATTAAAAAAATGTATTGTTCCTTTAGAATAGTATCATGTTCAAGATACTGGAATTTAGTACCAATCTCTGCTGCAATTTTAAGCAGCAAATTTCCTGCTAACATTTTAAGCACTTTTGAGCACATTTTTAAACAGCACTGTTTTGCCATTCTGTTCACATGCTTAACAGAAATGACACTCAACAATGCTCAAATGTTAGCAGGAAATGGATGTTTTTAAAATTACTATATGGATTGGTAATAAATTCCACTATCATGACAAGCCTAGTAGAAGCAGTACAGGCAAATCCATCGTGTTGGTCTACATTGAAGAAGGAGCACCATAGCAAGGCCTTCTTATAAGAAGGATTTGAATGTAAAATGTACTATAAACACAAATAGTCATGCTAATAAGCAACTAGTTAATAGGGTAATTGGTTCCTACTAAAGTGTTACTAAATTAAGCACAAGGAATTGTATTTTTTTCACCTCTGCTTTTGGTCTCCTGGCCACTACAGGCTTTATTAGTGCCATTTAGAATATCAAACTTTACTTATTTTTCTTTCTCTATTCATAGGATGTAATTGTAGAGTCGGACTTCAGTGCAGAAGATGTTGGCCTGCTGACTGTCGTGTGTGAAGATGTCTAAAGAACCTCATTATGGATGCAATGTGGGCCTTTATACTGGAAGGAAAAGTGGTTATGGACTTTGCCACATGCAGTATGTCTCTTTTTTTGCTTTGATTTACACACTGAATTCGGACTACCCAAAGACTTTGAGCAATGCATTTGAATTTGTTCAACGTGTGTTGCTTTTGCTGGGAGGGAAGCGTAATGTGTTTGATTCGGCGAGTGCCTATATACTGCTGTGCTTTATGTTTAAAGGTTCAGGTATAATGGCATGTTTAGTTACAAAGTGTTGCTTTTTAACATGTTGCTGTTTGCAGTGTTACATTTAGGACTGTAGCATTTTGGTGTTTAAAACACTTTTTTTTTTTTTTTACCAAAAAAGTCTATTGTGATTAATAGGGTTGTCAAAAGTATTGAGTTTGGTACCAATCGGTACTGAAATAAATAAAAAAAAAGTCCATCCATTTCCCACTAACATTGCAAGAACTGATTGGCCATTGTGTTCACATGCTCAGTAGATATGACTGATTGGCTTTGAAGGTCATTATTTTTACCACACTTCACCACTGTTCACCAGGTGCAAAGATACAAAGACACTGGATAACTTCAAAGCACTGTCGATCAGTCGATTCATCACCAGATAGCTTATATGTTAGCTTCTAAACAAATCAGCTATCGACATGGCTTTGAAACACTTCAGTGTCTGTGTAACTTTGTTTGGACTCAGTGAAAAATGGTAAACCTATGACAGTCACAGCCAATCACAGTCATTTCTGTTGAGCATGTGAACACAGTGGCCAATCAATGGTGTTTAAGAACGAGCTCAGTAGCACTCAAATGCTGGTGGAAAATGGATATTTTTTAATATTTCAGTATTGATTGATACCAAACTCAATACTTTTGACCACACTAATGTGATATTTTCTGTAGGAAAATCTAAACTACACAGTCTAACAAATTAGCTTTAAAGCTTAATATCTGTTCCTCTGTGAGTGTCTATATGCTGCCATGTTTAAGGTGCTGGTGCAATGGCATGTTTAATTACACTAATTCAAGTATCTTTTTTCCAAGTGTCAAGTATTTAAAGTTTTTTTGATAGATTTTCAAACCTTTTCGAAAACTTGTGTTTTAGGGTTGAACATGTTTATTATATTTTTTGTCTGTATTGCTGTTTACAGTATATTACAGCACTTTACAACAGGTTTTTACAAAACTGTATTGTGTACAAGTGTATTGTGATACTAAAATATTACAAGTGTATTGTGAAATTCTGCTAATTTTGTCAAATAAAATGTTTACATTTAAGACCTGTATAATGTCATTACTTGTAGGTTGAACTACATATTTTATGTTCAGTTTAATTGAAGAAAATGTGGAAACCGATTGCACGTAGTTTCTTTAGTTGACATTACTTAAAATGGTGGATTAAAACAATGTTGAGACTACTAGCATTCAAGATGTTAACTGAACATGGTAGAACAGTATTAGTTAAATAGAGTTATTAAAGTAATCTTACTATAAAACCCTAAGTAAGATTACTAAATAATGACAAGTATGTTAACTAGAATTTTCTATTAAACTTACTTAATTTTTAACAGTTAGTTTACTTTATAAGTTTTAGTTTTCTTACTTCAAGGCAATAATTAAACTTAACTTAAGATTTCCTTGTAAGTTTATATTGCAAAAATAAGGCAATCGGTTTCCAAACTTTTTTTAAGTAAACTGAACATGTTAGAATTTACAGTGTAGTGAAAAATCTATCATAGTTTCTCAAAATAGCAACGCGCCACCAATGCGCCTCAAAACGCCTTCCTTTTTAGACCAGAACGCCTATGGGCACACATATGAGCGCAAATGCATATGCTATTTAAACAGTGTGGCGCAACACCTCAAAACGACTCTTGCGCCAAGCTGAAACTAGCAATTGAGTCGCACTTTGCGCCACATTGCGCCGGGTGTATGATAGGGCCCTAAGTGTTCTAATGTTTTATAATGAAGCAGACATGTCTATGCAGATTAAATATTACAGTTGTAGTAAAAACTACTTTCAGCATGGTTAATATCTATTATTAATAACATATCACAATAATAACAAGCACTAAATTGATATAACGTAATGATTTTACAACAATTGTAATATATTTGACAATATTATGTTTTTTAAAGGCTATGAGAATGAGAGACTTTAAACTTTGACAGCTATATATAAAGTTGAAGACAAATTGATTAGCCCAATTTTGTTCCTTTTTTTAAAGCATTTCCCAAGTGATGTTTAACAAAGCATGGAGATTTTCAAAGTATTTCCTATTATATTTTTTTCTTTCCCAAGGAAAATATAATTTTGTTTTCATAAGACTTTCAAAAAGCTGGAATAAGTAGTTTTTACATTTCTCTAAAGTGATTTTAAGGTTTATATTATTACAACATTCAGTATTTTCTTTATTAATTTTTTGACTGGCTACAGAACAAACTAATGTTATCCAATGACTTGCTTAACTTGCCTAGGATATATTGGGTTAAGTAAACCTAGCATTTAAGTCTTTAAATTGCTACTTAAAAAGAATAGTACTATCTTGCAAAATAAATAATTAATTAATTAATTCATTTTCTTTTTGGCTTAGTCCCTTTAATAATCTTGGGCCACCACAGCTGAATGAATCGCCAACTTATCCAGCAATTTTTTTTTTAAGCAGGGGATGCCCTTTCAGCTACAACCCATCTCTGGGAACATCCATACACTCTCATTCACTCTCATACACTATAGACAATTTCTACCCTATTCACCTATACTGCATATCTTTAGACTGTGGGGGAAACTGGAGCACCCGGAGGAAACCCACGCGAACATGCAAACTCCACACAGAATTGCAAACTGACCCAGCAGAGGCTTAACCCGCGACCTTCTTGCTGTGAGGTGACAGCACTACCTACTGCACCACTGCGTTGCGCATAATAACTCGTAAAATATTATGTACTATCATCATAGCAAAGACTTAAGAAATCCATTAAACAGCATATGGAAAATATTTGAAAGATAATTTAAATTTCACAGCTAATAATTTTGTCTTCATATGTATATCCTCCAGCATTGTTATATATTGGTAAGTGATTATGTTAACAAATTATTTACGTGTGCCATATTTGTTTTTGTGATTTGTGGGGACACTTATAGTTTTTTTTTTTTTTATACTGTGCTCACAATGAAATTGTGCGCATTTTACTTTAAAAAAAAAAAACATTCTAAATTTCTTATAAGTCTTTTGGTAAATGAGCACATGGGGAAATTTGTTCTCATACATGTAGGTAAAATTCTTTTTGTCATACCAATGTCATTATTTACATTTAGTCATTATTTACATTATTTACGTTTAGTCATATTATTCGAATTTGTCATACAAACACACATGCACACACTCTTTCTTTCTCCTTAATTACAAATAAATATACACTCTCAGAAATAAAGGTACAAAGTCACTGAGGTGGTATCTTTTGGTACTTTACAGCTGCACATCAGCACCATTAGGGAACACGTTTGTACCTTTGAGGTACAATGAGGTACAGATTTAAGTATTATTATGTAACACTATAAATAATTAGGTTTTAGGTATTTATATGTAACACTAAGACAAAATCAACCCAGGCTCATTCTGAAAACATAGCTCCATATAACATGTTTGGAGAGCGCCAAATACATCCCAGTTTTTTTGTCATTTTTGTTTTCGCGAATCCACCAGAGGCCGCTGTTTACATTTTTACATTTTCTCTCAAATTTCTCTGGCGAGTGCCATTCGCGCCTGCTGTTCTTGCATAAACCCACCAGAGGCCGCTGTTGACTGACTGTTTAACTGAGTGAATGAATGACTGGCTGACCCACTCTCCTCCTTCCCTAAACCCAACCAATTGTATTGATTGACCCGCCCACCCACTCTCCTGAACCCAACCAACAATTTGAAAAAGAAAAGCCCTCGTCTGATTTTTTACCACATTTTCAGATTTTACCACATTCTCACCCTGTTATTTACTTGTTTATTTTATTTTTATAGCTTTTGTTTTTGTTTTACTTGCTTTCTGGAACTGTTCTTCAGTGGATCTGAACCCCATCGTGCTGATAAACTCCTCTCTGCATCTGAAGTCTGCCGGCATACTGCCCCGCATTGTTAGTTTTAAAGACAAAATGCAGCCATACGTACTTCAGGCTACATAATTTGCGATCTCCAGAAATATGTATAGGGCTATGTTTTCAGAATGAGCCTATGTTAGACAAAATAGTTGCTTTTGAAGAGGTACCATCCAAGTGACAGATATTGTATCTGTATTTCTGAGTGTAGGCTAATCTAATAATATTATTTCACTTTAGAAATGTAGATCTCACAAACAATAAATAAGAAATTATTCTTTTGTTTTTCTTTCACCTTTTATTGCAGCAGACACTCATAACAACTTTTAACTCCACACTAGGAAATCATGA
The DNA here is from genome assembly GCF_052040795.2 of Danio rerio. Lineage (NCBI taxonomy): Eukaryota > Metazoa > Chordata > Actinopteri > Cypriniformes > Danionidae > Danio > Danio rerio. The sequence continues at coordinate 45,969,803 of NC_141023.1, read as the reverse complement.
TATCAATTATACAAATAAAACTGTAATGTCCATGTTTTATACACTGTAAAACCCAAAAAGTTCAGGTAACTCAACCTATTTGAGGAAACTGATTGCAACAAACCATTTAAGTTCAAAAACTAATCCTAATGAGTACTGTGAACTTAATCCATTTGAGTAAATGACTCATTCAAAACTCTTTTCAAATGAGTAGAATTAACTTTTAGTAAATTTTGAGTTAACTACACTCATTTCATTAGATCAGGACGACTGTTGGGTTTTACAGGTTAGTAAAATAATAACCTGAATAATTTTAGGATGGGATTAATGACCAATTGGATTGAATGCCAATTTGTGTCTAAAAGTAAAAAAAAAAAAAACATTTTTAGATATCATCAAAAAATCTACACTTTCTTTTCCGCTTGCAGTGTACTGTAAACACAGCCTTTGAGATAAAGTTTCAATAAAATAACAGGGCGAGGGTGCAAAACAATGAATACAAAAACAAACCATTAACATTATGAAAAAGCTGAGCCTCACTTGAAAAAAAAATAATTATACAAATAAATTGTGTATAGTGAAATGTGAGCCAAATGTGTTTCATTTGAAACCGAGCCAAAGATAAGAGCGTCCAGTGAAGCCTCTGGTTATGAAAAAACTATTTCGGCAGCGAGAAATGGAATGTGAAAAGGTGACTATGGGTGAGAGCAATCCCAATACTCTGTATGATAAGAATCGCCAGCAAATGACCGAAATGGCCACCTCCAGGGCACAAAGCAGGAGAGGAAGAACCTCCTGCATCAAGCTAATAAAAATACCGCTTCTGTCAGAGGATCGGATCTCACGCTGCAAAATTAAATCCAGGCTTTCATTACAGTCAGAAAATTAGCTCAGTGGGGCTAATGCCAATTTCACATCCCGACATCCCTACTCGACTCCAGCAATCTGCTGGATAGAGCAGCAATGTTTGAGAGAACCTCCAAAGGGAACAGGTTTTCTGATTGATGTGTGTGTTTTGGGTGTGAAAAGGCAGAGACTGTTCTTGGCCAGAAAGCAAATCCATCAATGTCTCCTGCCGTTAATAAAATCTGTCACAAAGCAAAAGTCCTGTGATGGCTGTGGGAAGAGCTGTGCTGAATAGGTGGTGTCAGCAGCCGGTCCTTTTTTTTCTTTGAGTTTTGCACACTGGCAGACAAGACGAGTCCATTGTTACAGTCTGAGAAGCCTGAAAGGGCAGCTAATGCGAGAAAGGGAGTAATAAAGGATGGGTGTGAAGGAAGATGAAGTAAATTTTCAAAGTAAACAAACCATTCGCCGTATGAAGAGACAAATAAAGATGACAGGTTTTGGGAAAAACCTCACTGAGTGTGAGGAGTGGAGACAGCATGCAGGTTATAAAACCTGTGGAGGGTCTCCACCTGAACTGTAACAACTGCTGTCCATTTTTGGCTACATTATGACAACAAAATTAAATGTTATTTGGAACTATTTTAAAAAATCTAAATTATTGTAATATTTCTGTTTGAATGTACTTTAAAAATATAATTTATTATACATAATTTTACCAATTCAGACTCATTTTGAAAATGTACCCCTACATACATTTTTAGAGAGCACCAAATATATCCCAAAGAGCTATGTTTTTATTTTTGCAGTTTTTGTTTTTACAAATCCACCAGAGGCCACTTTTGGCTCATTTTCACTGACTGGTCCAGTACGGTACGGTTCGGGTCGGTACGGGTCACCTTTATCAGGCTTGCGTTTCTGCTACAAAGGGTACCCTTTTGGTGGGCGTGGTGGATGATAAAGTTTCAGTCGAGGTCATGCTCGCTCGAGAAAATGTCTACAATAAAGCTGTACGGGTCGATCACATATCATATGAAAAGCACTTCTCACAAAACAGACGCTTAACACACATAAATACTTATGTATAAATGTTTATTACTAACTTTTCTATGAACATGAGTTGATTATAACTGCTGATCAATGACAGTGCGAAATAGCCTACTGTAACGTCTATAATTATATTAAATAGATAAATAAATGAACATATATGAACACATACAGACACTTACAGTCCTCGATATGTTACCAACTACAGAAAAAGTACACACAGCATACATTTTGTCCGTAATTAGGTTCATAACAATACAAAGTATAGCCTACAGTCAGTGAAAACCTCTCATCTGTGTCTGTAATCTTCAGCAGCACATGTAGCCTCTGTTAGACAGTCATTCCATCATTCCCAGTTCATATTAGTCCAAAAGGTGATGATAAAAATTAAAACAAGGCAGTTTGTTCACATTTGCTGAAGAAATAAACGTGCTCCTTGGCTTTCCATTTTTTTCAGTGCTCTACTCTCGCGTTTGTCCTTTTCTTTCTGAATGTGTCATTCTCGCATTTGTCAGCTTCTCACAGGATCGGGTTTTCAAAGCTTGTCAATAATCAAGCGCACGTTATTATAATCAGCTCAAGAAGTTAGTTATTTCAGATATAGATGCACGGCGATCGCAAGTAATCTCTCGCTGTGTATTTCAAACATGGCGGGTCCTTTGTTTACATTCTGGCTTGTTGCGTAACCTGCCTGGCAGTTTGTAGTGTACTTAGAAAGAGCATGATTATCAGGTTGTTTATTATCAGATGTTTAGTTGGAGTTGGAACTAAAATATCCAGGAACAAGTTTGCAAACCTCTGGCTTAAAGTATATTTTCCTTGAATTTTCTATAATGTTTATTTAATCTGGAGAAGGTGTTATATATTTTAGTTTGCCTGGAATAAAAGCAGTTTTCATTAAAAAAAAAAAAAAAAAAAAAAAAAAAAATATATATATATATATATATATATATATATATATATATATATATATATATATATATATATATATATTAGTTTTAAGTTTAATATTATTAGCCTCGTTAAGAAATGATTTTTTAAGGCTATACAGCAATCCACTTGTCCAGTGACTTGACTAATTAATCTAATTTGTCAAGTTCACTTAATTAACCTAATAAAGCTTTTAAATGGCACTTCAAGCCAAATACTAGTATCTCGCTCAATAATATGTAGAAATTAGCTACTAATTATGTTTTAAAATTGTGTTGAAAAAATCTCTCTATTACATAGTGCTTTGGAAATGTTTTTAAAAATAATTACAATTTCAAAGGAGGGCTAATAATCTTGCCTTCAACTGTATAAAAATATGGGTAACACTTTAGTTTAGGTCACGCTATTAACTACTTGTTTATGACCTGCCTACTAATTAAGTTATTACCTGTTCATTAGCAGTTATAAAGTGTAATCTTATTCTGCTTCCCTAATCCTATACCCAATACCTAAACTCAACTTATACCTTACTAACTATTAATAAACAACTAATTAGTAAACTATTAAGCTAGTAGTGTTTGTTAACCAGTTAAACTCTGCGTGCCCGGTACCGGGGACAAAATGACGTCATCGGGAGAATAACTATAGATTTAAGAGGTCTGTCTGCATCAATAACACCATATGACCTATTTGGTGAAAGCTTAGAATGTCTATTTTCAACTGATATACATCACTTTGATATTTGTTGTATTTTAACAAAGTTATTTACATCTAATTTACACTCGATGTAAAATATCTCGACTCCCCCTAACACAAATTTTTTACATTGTTCAGTATGCATATTTTTCACATCGCTGATATTAGACACACATTGCAAGTAATACATCAAATTTAAGCTCTCATTCCCAATAATAAGGATCCATCGTTATTTTTATTGATTTACTATCACATATCCAAAAGTCTTCGAATGAATCATAAAGTATTAACTCGTTTTTTGTAAACATACAAGGGAAATTATTGTTTATTTGCTCCGTGAGCTGCCGGAGCTAGCACAGATAGACAAGCTACATCTTCTTTTACCTTATGGTTGTCCTCTGCAAAATGAGTTAAATTTCAGCGTTGAAATAAAAAGAAATAAAATTGTTTCCAGGGTGCTGGAACACTCAAGGCCCGAGTCACACATTACCAAACTTCAGTTTATTAAAAAAAAAGCGCCTTTTTTGTGTGTTTATTATAACACAGACAATATATACAACAATTATTTTCAATTTCAAATGTATTTTATGAAATCTCAAAGGGTTTCCTTTCAAATGATACCAAACGTTTGTATTTGTTTGGGTATGGGAAGCTTTTTAAATCAGAATGCCAAATTCAGGCGGAATTACCCCAAATAGCCCCAGAGCTTAACTGGTTAATGGCTTGTTAATGCCATGATTTGTGACCTAAACTAAAGTGTTACCAATATATGTACTCAAAAGAGGATAACTTTCTTTCTGCAGTATACTCTTTTATAAGCAAGTCAACTTAATAATGCGCCTGTCCATTTTACATTGTTTGTCCTTCCTGGTGATAACAATGCCAGAATACACAGTGACAGCCTCAGTAATGAAATCCAAGCAGTAGCAGACAATTGCAATCAGGGTGGAAAAGAGATTGGACGCGATGGTGAAAATGTGTCCATTTATATTATGTTTAGGGATGTACAAATTCGACATGTGGGAAGCAGGATGAGTATATGCACAGGAGATGGAAAAAGGGGCTAGAGGCCAAATCCTTGATTGATGTGCCTCTTCGTCCTGGGACTGGGATGTGTTTTCCGCAGGATAAGGCAGGATTAGCATTCAAGCCTTTCAGCAGGAATGCATGAAGTTCTGGAACTGGAATTTCTGAAACTAAAGGTGTTGACTGACTCCATCACGGGCGCCATCCAAGTCCCTGTGGGCCGCTGATCCTGCTCAGTGCAGCCACCAAAACCTCAATGTGCAAAATTAAGGTGGAGAAACACAGCAACTGTGGGTAATTCAGATTATTGGCTGCATGTCAACAGCAAGGGATTTTCAATGTGGAACTCAAGCAATATTAAGAAGAAAGCATAAGGTTTAGTGAGTTTATTGGATTAAAAAAAGTAAAAACTTTATATTTAATAATTTCTGAAACAACAAAGAAATATTTGTTAAAGCTGCCCTTTTATTTGACTCAATCACACTGGTCTCTACTGGAGAAGACAGGAGGACAACATATATTTATTGGATTGCAAAATATAGTAATTAAAACACACCGTGGTGCCGTCTTAATCAAAAGGAGATTGAAATAATCACTTGACAGAGTTCCAGTGCCTCCTAAAGAGCATACAACATATTTGTGAAACAGCAAAGCTGTTATCAAGGTTTCCAGCAATGAAAATCCTGGAACAGCTGTTGATGTTTTGAGTGACTAATAGGTTGGCATTACTACAGCCCCAGATTAACGATAGAACAACAATTATTCAAGGCATTCAAGCCAATCTGATTTAAGACAGGAAGGACGTGGGGCTGATTGACAGTGTTTTTTAAAAGAATAACATGCAAGCCATACTGATTAGCAATTGTGTGCTGGAGTTTGAAGGGAAGGTTGAACTTGAATGGTGGGATGGGTTTATAGAGCGTGAAACTGGCTGTTTTAAATCAGTCTCTGACTGTGACATGGACACACTCATATATTCTCTGTGCCCTCTTTGTATTTCACATTCATTGAAAAAAGATAAGACTTGAGAAGCCTGTTGCTCGCATGAAATGCCTCATCAATCCACATTACTGTCATATGGGGCAACCTGAATTTGAACTGGCATTCAGAAACAGGCACTAAGATGACTTTAAATCCCATCTATCTGACCTTTAGCATTTTTTTTAATGATAACACAAATGCATTTTCTAACATGGACAAATGAACAATACATTTACTACAGTATTTGTTTATGTTAGTTAACATAGGTAATGAAAATACAGTTGTTCATTGTTAGTTCCTGTTAATTCACAGTGCATTAACTAATGTTATTATGAACAGGCATGAACTTGTATGTTAATAATGCATTAGTAAATATTGAATTCTGATTAATAAATGCTTAACAAGAATTGCTGTAGTTCATGTTAGTAAATGCATTAATTAATGAACCTCATTTAAATGGGGAATCATAAAAGTTAACAACAGTATGGTATGGAGTGCCAAAAGGATCTGTCTTATACCCTCACATGTTTTACTGCACCTTTGCAATATTTTCTGAAAACATGCAGGGCTTATTTTTTTTTATCCCTTTTTCTTTGTTTATGAGCAATGTAAAGTTTTACTACTACTTCCAAATAGATATTTTTAGTTTTTGTCTCTTGTCAGAAAAAACAAAACAAAAAAACAAGCGGTATATGTGCACTGTACCATTTTTGTTGACCAAATTTGTATGCGCACCCTTGCATGTGAGAAAATAAATACGTATACAGTTTTTTGTTTTTTTTTTTATATCATGTTAGGATACAGACACAATTGTATATAAACACAGACACTTAACAAAACATCTGATGTACAGATCTCTACAGTTTAAGTTTGCATGAAATATAGCTCTGGGTTGCCAATGATACCATATTTACACATGATTTATACTTCTGCGTTGAGCAAATCGCTGTGACCCACAACACATGCCTTGCGGTAGCCATGCATTTATACTTCTGCAGGCTGTTTGTGCAGCTCTGCAAGGACACTTTTGAAGCGCTAGCTGGCAGTAATGTTGTTATGTTCCTCTGTATAGAGTTTCTTTGCGGGTGTTTTGATTTTTCTGAATGCTACCTCAATGCTACCTCATTCATAGGTGGAAATCAGCGGATGTGCAACAACATTAATCATAAGGTAAACACAAAAATATCTGGAGCTCCATCATGGGACTCAACACTTGTGAACACTCGCTCCATTGTGCCTGCCGCTCTCAGCATCACCCAAGCAAGGCACAGCTACCAAGCTGACCAATTACAGAGCTTGCGCTACGTGCTATTGCAACATTTAGTTAAATTTTTTTGAAAGGAAATTAGTGTTTTAAATAGAACTTTTGAAATATTAAACAAAGGCTTGTTTTAAAAACTAAAATGATATACTTACTTTTAAATGGGAAACTAAGAAGAGTTCCGGTTATGAGGAGCGGTCCGCTCCCAAAAATTTTTTTTCAGTTTTGTTCTTTAACATCAGTGCTGTTGTTGATATCTGACAGTATTTGTTTATCTACTGTTCTGTGACTTAATTCGCTTTTGAAATGTCAAAAAGGGGGAGACAGGTCGATAAAGAAAGACATAGCTCTCTTTTGCCAAGTGCTAACTTTGTTAGCTGAGATTTGTGCGTTACATGACAACCTTAGAGCCTTGATTGCAGAAGACTTCAAAACATCTTTCGAAAGTTTGGCAGCCAAACCAGATGATCCAATCCAATCCAATGATCAGTGGCTGATCATAATCTTCACATTGGCAACCTCGAGTCTGATGCTACAAAGATTAGTCAGCAGCTCAATCAACTTGACACTGTGTTTGAGGCTCCAGGAGCACAACGAGTTACAAAACTAAAGTCTTCGATCTTGAGAGTCGCAGCCAGTACCAAAACATTCAAATCGTGGGCTTACCCAAATCAATCGAGGGGCCACGACCGATGGCTTTTTTCTCTCAGCTTCTGGTCAATGTCCTTGGTTCCGAGGTGTTAACCTTGCCACCCAAGCTAGAAATGGCTTTGGTTTCAGAAGCTAACAATTTCATCCAGTGCTCATACTAGTAAAAACATTGAATTTAAATTCTACTATGTACAGTCTTTAATATCCTTTTACCCGCCTTCCCCTCCAAGGATACTCTGGGATGTTGTCCCTGTGGATTTAAGATTTTAACCTGCTCTGTAGTCAGACTTTTTTGTTTGAACTGAAAAGCAAATTTTATTTATAGTATACTGACTTGTAGGCTTGTAGATTATTTTCCTCTTTTGCATTACACATGTTGTTTTGTTTTTCTCTCTCTTTCTAAAGGAGGTATTGTAACGAGGAGACTGACACGGAGGGATCCATTATGCAGTATTTATTAATCAAGCTCTTGAACACACACACAATATTCACTAACGTGCAAACACACAATAGCAACAGTCTATGATGAATAAAGACTGGCGATGAACAGACACAGAGGGTATTACCAGGCATAGATCGAGGACAGGCTGCAAGTATCAGAGTCCGTGAACCAGGCGTGGGTCGTGGGCAGGCAGCGAATATCAGAGTCCGTATAATAGGCGTGGTTCGTGGGCAGGCAGCGAATATCTGAGTCCGTATATAATGCGTGGGTCGTGGGCAGGCAGAAGGCGAAGCAGAGTCAAGAACAGGCTGGAGTAATACACGAGAAATCAGGCAGGAATAATGCTCAGAAATGCTGGCCGGGGCTAAACAAGACTTCGCACTGAATGAGCGTTTGGTGCTGGCTTATAAAGGGTACGTGGGTCGTTAGCTGGATTCAGTTCAGGTGTGCTAGATCAGTGTAAGTGGATGATGTAATGCTTAGAAGTCCGGAGATGGTGGCCTCTGCTGGCCAGCGAGGGGAATGACTGGGACCGAGTCGGTGACAGGTATGACCAGTACTTGGATTTTGGTATAGATTTACAATAAGCTCAGTCATTCTTTATTATACCATAAGCAGACTTGTTTATTTTTTGAGCTTCCTCTATTTCTTAAGGAACAACCTGGGTGGTTGGCCAAATGGATTTTACTTCTGACAGTACGTAAAATTTGATTAAGCTATGTTGAAATTGCTGTGCTAAATGAGAAACTAAAACCCATCACTGAATAATGAATTCAGATGATTCGCTCAAAGCAGCTAATTCATTCAGGAACTAAGAAATATATTGTGACTGCTGTTTCTAGTTTGTTTTGTTTTTATTTATTTATTAAAGTATTTAAACGTTTATCAGTTCTTAGCTTCCTTTTTGATGAACAAGGAGCTATCAGCTTTATAAAATGGAGGAACTATGACGTCAATTCCTTTGCAAAAACTCGGAAGCGAGTTAGCATTTTAACGCTTCCGGTTCCCTCGTCCCAAAGTCAATGGGTTTTTTGAATGGGGTTTCAGTAAAATTGCTTAAAAAGGTTTGTGGCAAACAAAAACTAAATATACTTTCACGTTTTATTCTACGACATATAACACATCTGGTACATTAGACTCTTGAATTTTTAAATCGGTTATGCTTCTTTAAAAAGACGGTTGCTGTCAAGTTGCTAAATGGGACTACAGGCGGTGTCGGAGACATTACACGTCATCGAGTTGAACTTGTCTGGAACACAGCTCGCCTGTGTCGGGCATTTGCATTTGTCTGTTTTATAGGTATTTTCATGAATAGTATTTTATAGTTTGTAGTATTTTTCTAATTAGGAATTTGGATTGTGAGTAGATAATGCCTTCACTTTTAGAGACTGTCGAGACAGGTTCATTTGTGGATTATTTATTTTAATTAAATGATATTATGAAGATAATACTTACCAGTGAAGTCTGTCTTTCAGTAATGCAAACGTGTGGATAAATGTGTAAAAATTTATGCATGTTAACTGTCACTTTAACGTGATCAAGAATTTTTTTTGTCTTTTTTTCTTCATCTGAACACATTTGACTTTGTCATAACTGCAATTTTTACACTCCTCCATAAATTGTATAGTAGATGTGACTGTATGGGCTGCTTTTCACTGTACTTCCGAACAAAAAAAGAAAAATATTATGTTATGTATCCATGATGGAACATGTTCCTCATTTCTCATTGCTGTTGTCTGTTAAGGTAAACAGGCTGTATGCACGCAAGTGATACACTTATTTAAATGTCTTGTGATAATACTATATAGGCACATTTATACTTACAGTTTTAAAACTTTTACAACAACCTTAAAGCAAAACAGATGTATTTCCCACATAAAAAAACGATCCATAAGGCACATAGGTCTTTGTGTTTTTGCGTATTTATTTGTATATAATATATATAGTGTTGATTACAATATAACAAACAGAGAGATTAACTTTTTGTCATGGACAGTGTTTCTAAGAAATATGCTTGAAAAGTTGTGTCTCCCCGAGGGCACTGTAGTCCGTTTATGGCCTAATGTTAATTTTTTAGTTCTTGCGTTTGCATTACAGATCTAAAAGGGCTCAAAGTTGTATTTTGGTGTGAGGATTATCCGGTTGAATATAACCTGTAAGTGTAATGAGCAGTGTTTGAACTCAGAGCTTATTATTTGCAATCTTCGAAAAGCCTATGGGAGAATCCTATAGGGATTTTATAGAGGGAACCAGTTTAATGCTAGCAGCTGATTAGCCAACAAGGTGACATCATAGTTCCTCGACTCTATTACAGTTAAGTAATCTATCTGTCACACATCCGACATAACTTACTGTAACAAATCAATGATACTTAAGGACTTTCTCTCAGGGTCATTTATATCAAAGTTGATATTTAGCCGCACCATGTTACCTTTTCGTAACATAACGTTTTTTCGAGATGGGTCATTAGCCCAATGCTCAACCCCCAATCTGGAGGACAAGGATACATACACATACACTACAGACAATTTAGCTTACTCAGATCATCTAAAGCGCATGTCTTTGAGGGAAACCAGAGCACCAGCAACCTTCTTGCTGTGAGGCGACAGCGCTACCGACTGCTACCACCCTATATCAATGATACTCATTCCTTCATTCATTCATTTTTTTTCAGTTTATTCCCTTTATTAATCTGGGATCACCACAGTGGAATGAACTGCCAACTTATCTAGCACATGTTTTATGCAGCGGATGGCCTTTCAGCTGCAACCCATCTCTGGGAAACATCCATACACACTCATACACTATGGACAATTTAGCCCAATTCACCCTAACCACATGTCTTTGGATTGTGGGGGAAACCGGAGCACCCAGAGGAAACCCACACGAACGCAGTGAAAACATGCAAACTCCACACAGAAACGCCAACTCACCCAGCCAAGGTTTGAAACAGTGAGTAGCTATAAGGCGACAGCACTACCTACTGCGCCACTGTGTCGCCCAATCAATGATACAACTATTTAAAAATGACAATGGCATCTATGGAAGTTGGAAGCTTCAGTATTTTGAAACTACCAAATCGTGAAAACAAACAGCTCACAAAGAAGGCATTTTAAAACAAAGCTCCTGTCTAGATGTCATACAGCCCATTCGTAGAAAGCATGTTACAAAATCTACAGAATGATTAGATAATTTCCCTTGACTGAAGGATTCTTATTGACATGACTGAATTTCACTTATGAAAATTCAATGAACAGCAAATGTGGCTGCGACTTTAGTCAACATGTGTGTCTTGTTGTTTAGCAATAGTAATAGCAGAGCTAAGTGAGACAGACACCCCATTTTTCTGTGCAGTGGTGTATCTCTCCAGACAGCCAACATGAGATGTTTCCACAGCCCACTGGTCCATCCTAAATGTTTCCATCTGTCAGTGTCTTTCCAGGTAATTCAAGAGAGTGATCTGCAAATATAAAATGTTTTTTTTTTTTTTATTCAAAGGTGACTTTCAATGCATAACACTATTCCAAGATGTTGGCTCAGGAGAATCTAAATTATTATAAGTTACAGCATCCTCACTGTCATTGAAATATGCTCCATCTGTACAATGTCATGGGACACATTTTCCAAAAACAGCAGACACATTATGAATCATCCTAATGGTTCTCAAACCTGGTCCTGGCATATAACACTCTGTACATGCAATGTCAACAATGTTTTTCTTACCGCTTCAGCGGTTTGATCCATTAGTGCGCTGCCAAGTGGACATCACGGGATATTCTGCCATGATTCCAGTTTGAATGAAGTGTGCTAAATGTAAAGTAGTGGTTCTCAACCACATTTCTGAAGGACTACCAACACTGCACATTATACATGTCTCCTTAATCAAACCCAGCTACTTAGGAGAAACTGCAAGACAGATATATCAACACTCTATAGCTTCTGAGGTCATTTCACAAGTTCACACTTGCATTTGTTTAAGTATAAAGCATATTTGTCATGCTGTCCGGGGAGAGGGCTCTGAGCTCGAGGAGACTCCCCAACTCGAGTTATTCCCCTTATCAGGAAACAAAGAGGAGTTGGGATTCGAGCAAAGTATCTAGCCCAGCCCCAGAACGCTCCCCCCGGGAATGTAATGCACAAAGGTAAGATGATGGGGTGGTGGAGGGATGCTAAAGTCGTGAGATGTTGCAGGTAAGACAGCTTTGGTATATATAGGGGTTTGTTCAAGAACTGATTTTATAATGGGATAATTGTCAATGACATATTCGATACTGAAACTTCTGCGCATTCTTCTCCCGAAATTTGTTTACAAAACTTTACTCATCCGTAGGTCTACACAATGGGATACTCTGACTTTGCCATGAGAACTTCCTCGTTGTACCTTATCAAAGCTGGAATTTATAAAAGCAGAACTAATAATTTTCATATATAAATTTTACAAAGTTTTTATAAGTACATTATACACTGAAAAAAAATATTCAAACATGATTCCTTGGATTTACTAAATGTTTTAAGTTGGGTGGTTGTAAGCAATTTATTTAGGCTGAATTTAAATAACAAAATTAATTTAAACATTACAACATTTAATTTGTTTGTTTAAATTAAATCCATATAAATAGTTTGCAACAGATTTGAAATATTTATTTTTAGTGCAGCTAAATAATTTGATTCTTTCATATACAAGCAACATGTCAACTATGAAGCAATTATAAATTATTGCTAGATTGCTCCTAACCTATCTAGCTATGTCTGTTAATGTTAAAATTAAATAAGTAACATATTTTTACATTTTTGGCATTATGTTTGATGATTTGGGTCATGTGATTCATATTTTATCCTTCTGAACTTTACGTTAAGGGCACACCGTGCAATTCGATGCACCTTAGTTTTCATGATGGCATGAATGCTTCAGTGTATTTGAAGAATTTTGCAATTGAGACAGCACTTAAAATGGCTGCTGAGCTGATCAGTGCACTGACTACTGAACAAGGGTGCTGAGTGAGACCTACCCAAAGCCTGTTGAAGACAAGCCTGAAATCATTAGCCTAAAATGAATAATGGCTAAAGCTAGTGCTGTGCCCATAGAAATACGTAAAAAACAAGACTAAAAGACTAACCCTATGTACAGTTGAAGTCACAATTATTAGCCCCCTTGAATTATTAGCGCCCTTGTTTATGTTTGCCCCCAATTTCTAATCAACAGAGAGTATATTTATTCAACACACTGATAAACATAATAGTTTTAATAACTCATTTCTAATAACTGATTTATTTTATCTTTGTCATGATGACAGTAAATAATATTTGACTAGATATTTTTCAAGACCCTTCTATACAGCTTAAAGTGAGGCTTAACTAGGTTAATAAGGTTAACTAGGCAGGATAGGGTAATTAGGCAAGTTACTGTATACAGTGGTTTGTTTTTGTAGACAACCGATCAATAATTTTGACCTTAAAATAAATAAATAAATAAATAAATAAATAAATAAATAAATAATATATAATATATATATATTAAAATTCTGACTTCAACTGTAAGTGCTTCACGTTACAAAGTTATCATTATGGATTTTCCAATGGTAGTTACTACAAAAAAAAATAAAAAATAAAAAAATTATCTCCCCCGTAGTAAGAAAATCTCTGCTGCAAGATCTGAAAAGGGAGTCACAGACAAAGGAGACATGCAAAACGTGCCGTGCTGATGGTCCTTCAGGACTGTAGCTGAGAATCGCTTATTTAAAGGGTATAAAACTATGTGAGATGATGATTATGGGTAAATAACCATTCACACTTAATAATATATTTTGTCTAAATAAATTTTTGTAAAACAATGCAGAATTTTATTTTTTATTTTTTTAATGAAGAAAACACGCTTTGTGGTGCGATCACAGAAAGGCTACAAATCACTTTCCAAAGCCTTTTGATTCAATGTTCCACACTGGTGGAATGATCTTCCCATTTCCTCTTGGATTGTGGATACACGGGTATCCTTCAAACAACAACTAAAAACCCATCTCTTCCAAGAGCACCTGAACCCCACTGAATGATACCAAAGCCACCTACTGAAGCACTTTCTCTCTCTCTCTCTCCCTCTGTCCATAAAAAACCTCCTACTTTAGCACTACATTTTTTGAGCACAAACAAGTTACTTTGTATAATTAGCAGCTCTTGTGTGTATCCCCTCTTCTAGTTGAATTGCTGAATACCTCCTCAATACCTCCTCATTTAGCATCTGCTATATAACTAAATGTAAATGTATATGTACAATTCAGTAGATTTCTTATGTCCCAAGTGGCCCAAAGCCTACCCCCTACTCAATAGTCAGTTTTAATTAGAAATACATCAACATATTGAAATAAAAGTCTCAGCAACTTCTGCTTCATGTGGACTTTAAACAATAGAGATATTCAACATTTGCAGAACAGCGCCAGGACCAGGTTTGAGAACCAATGAATCATTCCATTACACAGCTTATTTAAAAAGCCTTTAAATTACAATCACATGACTATATCACAATGAGTTTTGATTTGAGTGCTATTTTTATCTCAGTTGTGGCGTTTTGAATGTAAAAAGATTTTTTGCAGTTTGGAGCAATTCATCAGTTGGCTATTATTTGCTTGCGCTAAATCTGAAAGAGGCACCATGTCAAGATGCTCTTGAGGCTGAACTTCACCCTGACCTTCATGGAATTAAAATTGCCTGCAAATGGTGCTTCATGTTGACTTTAAACACTGGTGACCTGAATCACGTTGTGAAAAAAAAAAAAAAAAAAAAAGAAAGAAAGAAAGAAAGAGAGTGCACATTCTCTGTAGTCCGTGAAGTGCTTTAATCACACGTTAATAAATGGATTCACTCAGGGACTGCTTCACACAGTTTACATGTTCAAAGGCCTTGTCATCACAAGGGCAAACATGTCATGCACTGAGATCTGAGATTGGATTAGACTTGGACTTGGCCCAGATCCTTGGAGCATATATGACAGTTCATGGTGAAAGACAAAGAAGTTGGATCAATTTGCAGTGTCTGCTCTCAGAAGTCATCTGTTCCCAAGATCACCTCTACAATCAAACATCATTTACATCTGCTATGGTTGATTCTCACAGTGACCCTGTGCCATCAATCATAATTTAATGAACAATATTGCTGTCATGAAATACATGATGCTTCACTGGCCAGGTCTTGACATTTTGAGGGAATTCGAACATGAATAAGATTGATCAGTGGAAGATTGATAATATCATTGGCTGGATATATAGTCACTAAATTTGTCAAAGTTCACAAAACAATTACATTTTGTATTTGTAAAACATAAGGAGGGTTGAAAATGAATAAAGTTTGAGGTAAAAATTCTATGAAAATTACCAAAAATTGCTCACAAACTCATGATAAGATGGCAAATATGCCCCTGCAAAGTTAAAATAAATGATTATGGTTGACACAATTGAAATCAAATGTAAAAACACATTAAAAGTGTCAATTCACAGCATTATGTAGATCCATGCACATTCCGTCAGATTATGCATTTGCAACCATGAGAAATAAGTTTCCAATAAATTACATTTATATTAAATTAATCGCTGCTATTTTCCACATTTATTTGCAGTAATGACCATTTTAACCAATCAGATGCATTTATATTGAGTTGATGAATGCAGTAGTCAACTGAAAGAGACAGATTAGTCTTCACTGAAAAATCATGTTTATTGATGGAGTGTTAAATGCTTGCAAATTCTCTCATCATAATAAAAATTAGATTAAAGTGCCCTATTATGGGTTTTTGAAAATGACCTTTAATGCAGTGTGAGACTCTAAGTAAGCTATAAGTGAAGTGAAATATCCAGCTAAGGCTTAAATCTGAAAGTGCACCGTTTTTAAAACTATTGATTCATTTATAAAAGAGTCGACTCATAGTGCTTCAAATGAATCGTCTTGATAATGAGTCTTTAGCCATTTAGGCGTGACATTAATACGAAACATAAGCTCTGCCCAATTGTTGCATGCACACACCCGGAAAAATTGAAACCTGTGGCCCCGCCCACAAACAGTAGCAAAGAAAATGAGGACAAACACTGTAGAAAATCCTGGTTGAATGAAGTCATGAAGATGCTGTGCTTTGCTGGATATTTTTGGAAGTATGAGGGGAAAGTTACTGTTATTTTCTCTACCCATAGGTGAAACTGTTAGAGTCAGTGATTGAGGTTTATTTTTGCAAAAATACCTTAGCATTATAGCCCAGCCTTGTGCTGTTCCTGTTATTTTTTCTGTCGAGTGCTTCAGCTATCTACACGCTTACAACGGGGGATTCGTCAGACGTTTGTTAAAGGAAGGATCAGAAAAGACTATTGTAAGGCTTGATGCTTACGCTGCTATTCTGAACCAGTAATCGGAAACAGAAAGCAGTCAAAGGATGAAGTGTTTAAACCAATTATTTATCTGAATCCATTGTAATTAATCTGACTCCATTAAAGTTATCATCATTGATAAAGAGAAATAATCTTAACGCCTTAAAGGTAAGTTTCTAATTAAGTTACATGTTTAAATATTCAGACAGTAGAATGAAACAAACTAACATACTTTATAAAGAAATTAGCTGTAACATTTGCTGAGCAACAAAGGCCGTGAAATAGCATATGAGGCTATGCACGGGTGTGTGGGAGACGCAGAGTAAAAGCAATTCTCCCAGTTCAACAGTTATCATTCCTTATTATACCCTGAGCAAAGCATTGTCAAACATGAGTGAAAACCAACCCCCAAACCTAGCTGAACATGAGAAGAAAGTTGAGGAGATAAAGTGGGTGAGAAGAACATTAACATACTCTTCTCAGGCCATGACTCAACAATAGTAAATATATTGTATATTGAAATACAATCAATCAATGTCTCTGTTGATTTCATCACTACAATGCTTAAAAACTCTGTATTTTGGGATTTCTGCCTGGATTTTGCCTACACACATTTAAAAGCTTCCCAAATCCAAATGCAGAGGTGTAAATGCAAAAATTTGGTATCATTTTAAAGAAAACCCTTTGAATTCTCATAAAACACTATTGAAAGTGTTTGAAATAACTGTATATGTTGTCTATGTTATAAGTAACACCTAATAAAAAGTTTTTTTATTTTTATTTTACACTTATTATTTTACACTTATTATTTATTTTTTTTTTACACTTTTTTGTATTTTTTTATAAACTCAAATTTGAAAGTGTATTTTTTAGGTTCTGTGTGGTCTAGCTTGCTGTAATTAATTTAGGTGGTTCCTGCACATGTCTGTAATCATAGGAAAAATGTTACCATAATCTATGCAAAATTTATTGTACTCAAACTGATGAGAGGTGCTATACAAGCCACAGGGACCGATCATTGTTTTCATATTTCACTATTCTTTTGTTTGATCAAACATAATTCACTGTGTTTAGACCACGTCAGACATATAAAAGGATAACATGCACATCACCTCAAAAACAGGAGAAATGGCCCTGAAGCACACAGCAGAAGGTAAGAGATGACAGCTGTCTGTGCTATCTGGGGCTGCTTAGTGACCATAAATGTATTGTTTTTGCTTCTGGGCCATGGAAATACCGCGATTCTTTCAGCAACTGTTTGATATGTAAATATAATTCACTAAAAAGAATGCTAGAACCACATGAGCACTGGCAAGAGCTTTCTTTTGAGCTATAACTTGTACATGTGTCATGAAAAATATGAAAATGAACCAATGTAAAATACCTAGCTCGGGTATCCAAAATACTGTGTATTTAAGTGTAAATAACTTTTTTACAGTAGAGTAAAAACCAAACTGATGCATATGTGCATAAAATATAGATTCTACACTTTCAAACGAAACCATTTAAGGGGGTCTGGTGCAATGCTAGCCCTTTAAATCTAAAAGCGAAATTCGATGACGTCACGGACCTGGTACCGGGTCTGCAGACTTTAACTGTACTGTTAGCCAGGCCTTTCCAAACTCGGTCCTCGAGGGCCGGTGTCCGGCAAAGTTTAGTTTGGACTTTGACAGAGCTTGACAGGAACTTTATCAGTACACAGTTCATAGATAAGTTTCTTCCTCCGTTTAACAAGTGTAAGTAAGTGTGATCAAAATGGTTGCCTCCTTGTTTTCTCTAGCTTGCAAATTATTTATTTAATTGTGTTTTGTTACTTGTAACCACCTGCAGTGTATCTGGTTAACTCGTTATATTCTCATATTGTGTCTAAAGCCACATTGAAAATGCTACACCTGCCACTTTGTTTATGGATTTAAATGCGTTTGTGAGCTTGCGTTCCACTGCTGTTTGTCATTGCTATGGCCAACGTCAGCCATTCCTACACATCTGTGGCAGTCAAGTTTGGAGATGGGTCTGCAATAAGGAAGACCCCTGGGAAAAACAGGAGTATTAGCAGGTATACTCACACATATAGTGGGTATAGAAAAGAATCACCCCCCTTCAAAATATTTACATTTTGTTGCATTGTAGCCTGAAATGAAGACAGACACAGTTTTGTTTTATCTAGGTGTAATTATTCAGTACAATGTATAACATCCATGTAAAAGATATAACACCAACATGTTAGAAAACAACAACAAGCATAGAAACAGAATTCACTCAGTTGTGAAAAGGATCACTCCCCTCCTAAAAAATACTTGTAAACTCAATCATATGTAGCTAATCACCTTCTTAACGACACACAACACAATTTAACTTTCATTGGTGGTCAATTTGATCAGCTCAGCATGAAAATAGCTTTAGTGTAACATTTCAACCTCAGGTAGTGCAACTGAAGCAAACCATCAACTATGGGTGGCAAGGCATTGTCAAAAGATCTCTGGGATAAAGTTGTGGCCAGGCACAAGTTAGGAGATGGATACAAAAAAAAATCAAATGCTTTATCAATGCCTAGAAGCACAGTGAAGTCCTTTTTTAAAAAGTGGAATGTATTTGGTACAACACAGACCCTCCCTGAATCAGAACGTCACTCTAAACTGGAGGAAAGAGCCAGGAGGAAACTGGTCAAAGAGGCAACCAAGAGGCCTACAACAACTCTGAAGTAGTTGCAATATTTTATGTAAAAGAGTGGTCATTGTGTTCATGTGACAACAATATCAACGATTCTCCCCAAATGTGGCTTGTGTGGGAGGGTTGCACGAAAAAAGCCTAATCTCAAGAAAAGCAACATAAAGTCACAACAGAGCTTTGCCAAAACCCACCTAGAAGCCACATGGAAAAAAAGTGTCATGGTCAGTGACTAAAATTGAATTATTTAGCCTCAACACCATACGATATGTATGGCAGAAATTCAACGCAGCTCACCATCCAAACAACACCATTCCTACCATAAAACATGGGGGTGGAAATATCTTGTTATGGGGTTGTTTCTCTGCAGCAAAAACTGGAGAACTTGTCAGGATAGAAGGAAAAATGGATGAGGTAAAATACTGACAAATTCTTAAGGAAAATCTGCTGCCCTCTGCCAGAAGGTTATCAATGGGAAGAAGGTTTACCTTCCAACATGACAATGACACGAAGCACACAGCAAAACTGACCACACCGTGGTTGAAGGAGAAAAAGTTGAATGTGCTGGCATGGTCAAGTCAGAGTCCAGACTTAAACCCCATTGAAAATCGGTGGAATGATTTGAATACTGCAGTCCACAAATGGACACCATCAAATTTAACTGAACTTGAACAGTTCTGCAAAGAGGGGTGGGCTAATATTGCAAAGTCTAAATGTGCAAAGTTAGTAAAAACGTATCGCAACAGATTAAAGGCTGTATTAAAGCAAAAGGTTATTCAACCAAACGCTGAAACAAGGGGGTGATCCTTTTTCCAACCCATTAATTTTGTTTTTTATATGTAGAATTTTTTCTGACATTTTGGTGTTATATCTTTTGATTGGGTGTTATAAGCTGCACTAAGTAAATACAGTTAGATTAAACAAAAAATGTGTCTGTCTTCATTTCAGGCTACAATGCAACAAAATGCAACTATTTTGAAGGGGGGTGATTCTTTTCTATAACCACTGTACACTTTGCACTCTGACTACTTCAGTATTGTTGATAAGCCATGCTGGGCATTTAACTCTGTGTCGCGCTGAACGCTGTTGACCAATCGCAACAGGCTATCATCAGTAAAAGACAGATTAGCTTCGCGCTAAGGAGGGGTTTGGGAACAAATGAATCGCTAAACGAATCAAATGAGAGTCGCTGGGATAATTCGGTAAAATAAATGCACATTATAAGACAATGAAAGTGTTTTTTAACATTGCATGCATTTCAGCCTGTTGTTGGAGACCCTTAAAACCACAATATGACCATTTTTAATGTATAATAGAGGCTCTTTAATTTCAGTGCTTCTGTGATTTTTGCATCACTATATAATATATTACATTTCCGCACAAGATCAGTTAAGACTTGTATCATGGTCTGGCATGCTTTCTCTGTGCAGAGTATGAATGTGCCAATGTCCCCAAATACAAAAAAAGAAAAGCAAAAAAAAGAGCATATAGAAATAAGCAAACTGTCATTTAGGTTTTTTTTTCTTCTGGTGTCTATCATTGTACTGAATAGAGAATAATTTACTGTATTTGGCAGTAAAACATCTTTCCAAAAGTAAAATTTAAAGAACCTTCATCTAATATAATTGTCTTGTTGTCTAGGAAATTTGATTGGGACGGGCAACACATGTTCCTACTATGCAACCCTCTTGCAATGGTGCATCTGTTCAGAAAGTAAATATGATAGTTTTCAACAGCCCGGTGGTCTGTCCTGAATGTTTTTGTCAGTGTCTTACCTGCTAATTTGATGATTTGAGTCAAACTGTCACAGCACATGAGTGACTGATCTGTATTTAATTTTAATAATTGATTTTTTAAATTGTTATTATAGCTATTTAGAACAACAAAATCATATTCATGCGGTCAAAATATATCTTGCAAAGCAACAAATCAATCAATCAATCCACCAATCAACCAACCAGCCAGCCAACCAACCGACCAAGCAACCATTCAATCAGTCAGTTGTTTATTATCAACCAGGCAGTCAAATTATTCTTCAATTGTAATGTTCAGTGCATTTTTTTTTCTGAAATGGCCATATATAAATAAATGAATATACAAGGTATTTCACTGACAGACATCATTCTACTTGAATTGCATACTAAAGGATCATTAGTAAGCCCTTTATTCTCCATCATTATCCAGGCTGTCTGAAAGTTCAAAACCCTCTTTCATCTCGTCATTTAGGACTTGGTCACAAGCTTTGAGGAGCAGGAAGGGGCGAGACATGGATCCTTAGGGAACAGATTGCAGTCTCTTACATGTGTCGTGGAATCGTGAAGCGGAAGGTGGGAAAAATATTGCCATATTTTTTTAGACAGGACTATACTTTAACAACTTTATGTATAAATCACACAATTAAACAACAAAGTTTCTGTCAAAAATTGTTGAATAATAATTAAAATAAAAATGTGTGAGAAAACATGTCACTCAAGACAAGACGCAGACTGGTAACTACAACAACATCTTGGCATCTTGATCGAAAGCTAATGTAATGTTGCAATTTTTGATCTTTGATCTAATACCATGTAGGAGTTTTTCGGCAATAAATTTAAATAATGTTTTCACTCTGAAACATAAATGAAATCAGCAATATATTAAAAACTAAAAAAGCTGCTGTTATTTACTTGTTTATTTTAACTTTTTTTATTTTTTGCCGCTAAAAAATAAAGTCTCATTCTGAAAACGTAACCCTATATACATTTCTGGAGAGCACCAAATACATCCCAGAAGGTTCATTTTTCTCAAAGTTTTTTATTCTTTTATTTATTTTCTTTTTGGCTTAGTCCATTTATTAATCCGGGGTCGCCACAGCGGAATGAAACGTCAACTCATCCAGCAAGTTTTTTACGCAGCGCATGCCCCTCCAGCCGCAACCCTTCTCTGGGAAACATACACAGTCATTCACACTCATACTCTACGGACAATTTAGCCTACCCATTTTCTAAGTTTTTGTTTTTGCAAATCTACCAGTGGCTGCTTGTATGCATTTTGATATCTCAAAGTGCCATTTGCATCTGCTTTTTCGCATTATTTCACAGTATACTGACTGACTGTCTAAGCGATCGATTTCCCCCACCCACCCCTTTTTCTAAACCCAACCAATAGTGTTTTAAAAAGCACTGATTGACCAACCCTCACCATCTTACTAAAACCCCATTGTCGCAGTCAACTCCTCTCTGCGTCTCAAGTCCGCCGATGCACCTAGCTTTAACAAAGTCACTTATTTGAGAGTTTATTTTAAAACACCATCATAGATCATACTTTAATTTTTTTATTTGATGTTTCCTAAAAGGGCTCAATGAACCCAGGTTATATCCAGCTGTATCACCCTTTTAAATATATAGTGTAATCACCAAATGTAATCACGTATGTTTTTAATCAATTAAGACTCAAAACGTTTGCAGCCATCTTTGACTTCTCATTAGGTACTGGAAGAGCTTGGGTTGAAAGACACATATAACTGAGCATCACTGGAGTAAAATATGGTGAAAAATCTGTTCTAATTGTAGCAAAAAAAAAAAAAAAAAAGATCAACCCAGGCTTATTCTGATTATGTACCCCTATATACAATTCTGGAGAGCGTCAAATAAGCTTTTCCCAGTTTTTTGTTTTTTTAAAATCCACCATCCACCATCTCAAATTTCTCTCGCGAGTTACATTCATGCATGTTGTTCTTGCGTAAATCTACCAGAGGCCACTGTTGACTGACTGACAAACCAATACCCCCCTCCAATAGTGTTTTAAGAATCATCGATTGACCCGCCCACTGCCTTCCCTAAACTCAGCCAACAGTTTTAAAAGCACTGATCGATTTCACAGAATTTGACGACGTTTTTGATTTTGCCACATTCTCACCCTGTTAATTACTTGTTTGTTTTCTTTTTTTTTTTGCTATTGTTTTTATCTTACCTGCTTTCTGAAACCGTTTTTCACCCGACTCAAACCCCATTGTCTCGGTCAACTCTGCTTTGTATCTCAAACAGAAGAGAAGAGACAAATGCAGACAAATAAGTCAATAAAGCATGAATTAAATGAATTAAAACTGTCTTGTGATGGAAATTAAGTTTGCCCTTGTTTGTGGATTATGAATGATATTTCAGTATCTGCCAACTGCTTTCCAATATAAAAGCCTAAAAAAATGTTTGTCTCTTTCCTTAAATTGGTAAAAGATTACCATTTGGATCTTTAAAGATGGATCTACAGATTAGTCTTCCAGAAATGGTCAACATACTATAGATGATGAAAGGAGACTTAGCTCTCCAGTGTAAACATGTCCTGGTTTACTTTACCCTAAAGACGTTTATTCCAGCTAGAAGTGTCGTCCAGCTGAGGTTCAACCAAGAGAACAGCTTTAATCCTCGGCAGCCTCCTTCACCGTGAGTAATGTGAGACTGAATCCTGGGATATGAATATCTGTTATCAGCTCTGGACCATGTCTGGATCCTTAAAGTCATGCTCTGTGCTTCACCAGCATGACAAAATCATCATCAACGGGTTTTGTGCATAAATGTTTCAGCTTGGCAAAACACGATCTGCTATTTTGGTTTGTAATCTGTGTCACCTAAATAATGGAATGAAGAAGACACTATTGACAGAAACATCACAAACATTATTTGTTGAAGGGCATCTGTGGCAATCCTTGGCGATTTAGTACATTTACATGAGTAAAAAAAAAAATTAATTCATTAAATGCTTTAACATGAAAGTTATAGACGGCAAGATGGCTCAGTGGTTAGCACTATCACCACACAGCAAGAGGGTCACTGGTTGGAGGCATGACTGGACCAGTAGGCATTTCTATGTGGAGTTTGCATGTTCTCCCTGTATTTGTGTGGGTTTCCTCTGGGTGCTCTGGTTTCCCCCACAGTCCAACACATGTGCTATAAGTGAATTGGATAAAATACAATTGGTGGTATGAAATTTAATGGGTGTTTTAAAAGTACCTGGATGTGGCTTGAAGAGCATCTGCTGCATCAAACACATTCTGGAATAGTTGGTGGTTGATTCCATTGTGGAAACTGATAAATAAGGGAATAAGCTAAAGGAAAATAAATGAATTAATGAACATCAAAGTGGTTGGAGCAGAGATCAAAGCAACCCAAGTTTATTCTGGAAACGTAGCCCCGCGGTTGTGTCTGGAGGCCGCGATTTACAAGGCTGGAGGTACATACGGCCGCGTTTAGTTTTTTTTCGAGTGAATGCTACGGGGCGGTGTGACGCTGCTCCACTCCTCCTCTTCGCGCTCACCGGCTGACGGCTTGCCTCCATGTGGAGGGCTTTCCCGCTGCAACCAGTTTATCCGCTTAGCTCGCAGCCTTAAGTCGGTGGAGCGGAGGCCCGGAGGAGGAGGAGCCGGGATGGGGTCCGGGAAAGAGCAGTTCCAGAAATCAGGTAAGATGAAAAACAGAATCCAAAAAATAAGGGCGAGAACGCGCCAGGATCCGAAAATGCGGTTGAAATCAAAGACGAGGGCTTTTGCTTTTTTTTTTTTTTCGGGACGGCTTTTGCAAACTGTCGCTTGGGTTTAGGGAAGGAGGAGGAGGAGGAAGAGGGGGGCGGCCGGGTCGGCCGATTGGTGCTGGAGACGCGAAAAAGCGCGCACAGCCGCCTCTCGCGGATCTGCCAAAAAAAAAAAACTGCTCGAATACCTACCTCCCGGGACATATTTCGCAGTCGGCAGAAACGTCCGTGGGGCTACGTTTCCACAATGAGCCTGGGTTGGATCGAAGTCCCATAGTGTAATTTAAACAACTCAGGCTCATGACGGATATGTACCCAGGCCTACTTTTCTGGGGACAGCAAAATATGTCACTTGAGCAATGCCTGCTCGCAGTTTTTGTTTTTGCAAACTCACCAAAGACCTCTGTGTGCACTTGTACGCTGTAACCAGGCCAGCTTGCTGTTGGCTGACTGACTCAGACTGACCGACTGACCGTCCTAGAAAAAGTCATCACGTTTTCAGCCTGCCATTTTGTTTATTTTATTTTTATTTTTTTTGTTTCTGGAATCACTCTTCACCATATTCAAACCCTGTCAACTGAGCTCCATGTCCCAAGTCCATCGCCAAATGCGGTGAGCTACTGGGCAAACTGGTAACACCAGAAAAGCCATCCATACGGAGGTAAGCGGTCAGCTGGTATTGCTAAAAGAAACAGAAGTCGACAGCAGCGTTATACCACCTCTTAGCATGGTATGATGCTGCTTTTACATACAGAATGCAGCAATGTGTACCTCTGCCAACATAATTTGCACTCTCCAGAAATGTAGACAGGTGTACATATGCACAATGAGCATGTGTTGAATTTGAAAGAGTAAAGTCATTGAAAACTTATTTACTTCTGTGTTAGTGTTTAACGTATTGTACTTTAGAAACTGGATTATGGTGCCTTGATCCCTGCTCTGAAGCCCTTTGTCTTGATCACTTAACTTTAACTAAGGGAGTTAAAGTTTAACTAAGCACTTTTATATTTACCAGTTTATCACTTCAAAACAATATATTGTTCGGGTCTGAAATAATGCTTACAGAAATTAATCTAAAATAGTTTTATACCCTTATTTTGCATGGTCAACCTAGACAATATTTATTTCTAAACACAAAAAATTGGACCAAAGTCACTTTGTTAAACATTTCAACATAAAAAGTTGTTGGAGCAGAGATTATGCTCCCATAATGTAATCCGAAAGTGTAAATAAACTAAAAACAGCCATGACTCACAAATTACATGAACTGTTTACAGATATTTTACAAGGCACAAGTCTTATGATCACCCTTTTGAAAGCCCTTTTTGCTATCTTAATTAAAATAAAAATGTAAATATAAAAACATGAATATCTAAACTTCATAAAATACACTTAATGGAAGTGATGCTGAAGTCATGTGATGTCATGTGGTGTAGCTTGTTTATTACCTACAGTATTAATAACTTAATTAATAATAATCTATCAACTGTTCAAAATATTTTGCTCATGTTTTAGTGTAGTCCACTAATGATAGGATTGATGAAAATGTACTTCTCGAGACTTGAATAACATTCAAGAGTTGTCCCACAAAAATAGGTTGTCACTGCAGTTCTGCAGTATATCAGTATCAGAATTTAAAACCTATACCAATCCTTTAAATTACATGAAAAAGCATGCGGTTTTAAATTATAGCTACTTTGCACACTGATAGCCTTAAACGACTAAAGTATACATTTAAAAAAAATGCTAGGTTCTATAAACCTAAGGATGGATCACATATGGACAAACCTGTCACCGACTCGGTCCCAGTCATTCTCCTCGCTGGCCAGCAGAGGTCCTCATCACCGGACTTCTAACATTACGTCATCCACTTACACTGACAGTATGCACACCTGCAGCTCATTCAGTTGATGACCCACGCTCACACATATAAGCAGCACACACACTCCAGTTCATTGCGAAGTCTTGTTCTGCCCCGGCTAACATTACTGAGCAGTTCTCATCCTTGCCTGCTTCCCCGTTGCTACCTTGCTTTGATTATCGACCTTGTCCTGCCTGCCGCCTACCTTGTACCTTTGCCTGAATCCCGACTCTGATCCACGCCGCCTGCCTTGAACTCTAGCCTGCACACCGACCTTGATATTAGCCGCCTGCCTCTGACCAATGCCTGCATACTCATCCTGTGTTTACCTGCCGCCAGCCCTACGACCATATACTACTGTGTTTGATGTGAGTTCGCACATGCATTACATATGTGTGCTATTTATTAAACTGTGATTAATAAAAATACTGCAAATGGATCCCTCTGTGTCAGCCACTTCATTACAAAACCCTACCACTAGGTTTTATTTCAATAATAATAAAAATAATTTAAAAGATTAATTTAATTAAGCCAGTTGTTTTTTTTTTTTCTTTTTCTTTTTTCTCCAAATTCTACCTAAATTTAGATTGGAAAATCTATATTTTTTTCAGTATAGGGCAGTCCAATGATACCATTTGGCAACTCAGGCAAATTCTGAAAATGTACCTCTATATAAGTCCCAGGAGGTACTTTTTTTTTTTTTTTTTGCAGTTTTAATTTTCGTAAATGCATTTAAGGTCACTGTGTATGCTTTTGGGTCACGTTTTATTTTGATGGTCTGTATGTTGAACATAAGTTACATTGCATCTACGACCTAACTCTCATTAGATAAGTAGACTGCTGGGTTAGAGTTGGGACTAGGGTTAGTGCAAGGTGATTGCAAAGTTTTTCGTAGTTAAATGTCTGTTAAAGGAGCAGTATCAACAGATATTAAGCAGACAGTCTACTAATACTCAAATGGACCATCAAAATAAAGTGTTCTCAACTTTTGAAATCTTTTCAAGAGCACTGACTGACCAGCACCCAGCCATTTCCCTAAACCCAACTGACAGTGTTTTCCAAAGCAATCCTTAAAAAGAAAAGCTTCTGGATTTTACCAGGTTTTCAGCTTTTACCACATTATCACGCTGTTAATTTTTTGTTTATTTAATTTTTTTGCCTTTTTGTTTTTGTCTTACCTGCTTTCTGGAACTATTCTTTGACAGACTCGAACCTTGTCTTTGTGTTCATCTCCTCTCTGCGTCTCAAGTCCACTGACTTAAATGGTGAGCCACCATGCAAACTGGTAACACTGGGAAAGGCGTCAACACTGAGGTAAGCGGTCAGCTGGTAAGCATGAAAAGGAATGGCGTCATACCATACTGTAGAATTAGTTTTAAAGACGAAATGCAGCCATATGTATGTTTGGCTACATAATGTGATCTCCATAATGTATATAGGGCTACATTTCAGAATGAGCCTGTGTTGCCATTTGTTTTTTTCTTTGGCTTTGGTTTGTGGAAATATAAAGTCTCTGAGTGTAAGAATGATGTCAATTGTGAATCAAGTTACCTGAAGCAAAAGTAAATCCCAAAGAAAATCCACTATCTCTGACTCATGCAAAACGTTTGACTTGTGGCCCCTTTACTCATCACTGACACACAAAAGTTCATCCGAGTGACAGTAATTGTGAAATATTCCGCCCTCACGACGCCTAATGAAACAGCCATGAAATTGGCCAGCAGCCACTGCATCCTACGGCTCTCACTGATCAGCGGTCGTAAGGGAAAATGTGCAGAGTGTAATGAGAAAACACAAGTGAAATATTATACCAATAATATTACTCCAAAGACAAGTGAAGTTTTGTGAGCGCGGTGAGTCTAGCCCTGCTGGCGCAGCTGTTTGCTGAGGTAAACAGATGAGTCAGTGACCTCAGATAGCCAGAAGAAAACAGACCGCAGTGCCAAAACCTGAGCCTTGCTGAACTGATGGAGATTTAAGAGTTCAACTAAACTCACATTTACACCTGATTGAAGCTCAACAAATATCAGCTTTCTTTAAGAGATCAACTTTTGAGGCTTATACGCGATTTTTTAGCTAAATGAACGTTCACTGCTAGAGAATTTCGCAACATATTACTACTTGAGCTGTCTGAAATGAAGAAAGCGATTACCATTGTTTATACATTTATTCACGGTTTATATGTACAGTGGAGATCTGCGTCTGTTTCATGAAAATCTTTGAAAATCTCCTTTTTATATATACAAAAAATAATAGCTATTTACACAATGAAATATTGTCAAAATTCTTGATTCTGATTGGCTGGAAGGTGTGCAACAAAGTAGTTCCAGTCAGTTTTGATCACAGTTTGAAATAAATGCGCTGCCCTCAAACATTTGTAATAACCATAGTAACTTAAAGTAATTTAAAATCCTGTAACATGTGACAATCTATTTATTTTCCCCAACATAAATACTATTACAAGCAGATTTATTTGTATGAATTTATTATCCTGTTTTAAAGTCGCATTCCAGTGAGGTTTTTCAATACTTGTAAAACTGCATTAACCATCAAATGAAAATTTATTTGCAGGAAAGGGTAAACTACTAAGCTAACTAGACATTGATTATAAAAGCGGAAACTAAAGCTTAGCAAGGGAAAGCTTTTATCAGGGATGAAATTACACTATAGAAAGAATAAATACGTTATTAGGAGGTTATAAGAATATTTTTTTATATAAAATTTTGAATTTGAATTCTTCTTTATATCTTAAGCTTTTAAAAGTTAGAAGTTAGAAAATGAGTAGAAAATATAAGGATGGAAGATATAATCAATATCGATTAATATTGGGTAATATAGTCATTCAAGTTCACAATTTATCATGTAGCAGTATGTATTTGAATAATGATGGTTGGTTCCTTTACTGGAAAGTTCAGATTTGATTATTATAATTTGTTTAAGGTTTACTGAGGTTTGAGGTTTACTGTATATTTAATATTCACACCTTACAGATGTTGCTATACCATTAACATTGCACACAGTTTGTACCATTTTATTTATCAAGTTTAAGAGTCTCTTTAATACTTCTGTTTATTTTTATTATAAATTATTATATTTAATTATAAGATCAGATATTTTGTTTAAATATTTTTATTTTTGACTAATAAAACTATTTGCCTTAGTATTGTTGGTAAATTAAAATAAGTGGGTTAAATAAAAAAAAAAAAAATAAATAATAAATCCTAATAATCCTAAATGGATTGTTAATAAATATTCAATAATTATTGATATCAAATGATATGAAACATGATATCATTATATATATATATATATATATATATATATATATATATATATATATATATATATATATATATATATATTTATTTTATTTAATTTTTTTTGCTATATCTCCCAGCCCTAAAATGCAATTAAATGTTGTTCTAGTAAATGTTTTGGGAATCTGTCCTCTAGAGGTATAAAAACCTTGACATTTCACCTCCACTTTTATAGTATGTTATATATTTTTTTTCTATTGATAATTTCAACAGATACTGGTTTCTTTTACAAAGACATTCTTCTAAATATCTTTGTTTGTGTTTAATAAAGGAATCAGGAACGTGGTTGAGTAACACTGACCTATACCACATGTCTTTAGACTGTGAGGGAAACCGGAGCACCCAGAGGAAACCCATGTGAACACAGGGAGAACAGGTAAGGTCGCTGGTTCGAGCCTCGGCTGGGTCAGTTGCCATTTCTTTGTGGAGTTTGCATGTTCTCTCGGTGTTCGCGTGGGTTTCCTCCGGGTGCTCTGGTTTCCCCCACAAGTTTAAAGAAATATGGTACAGGTGAATTGGGTAGGCTAAATTTTCGTAGTGTATGAGTGTTTCTAGAGTTTCCTATGAGTTTCCTATATGGGTTGCTGCTGGAAGGGCATTCGTAGCATAAAACACATGTTGGATAAATTGGCAGTTCAATCTAGCATCTCTTGTAAAAAAAAAAAAAAGTACATTTAAAAATTCATGGATAACAATAATAGTCAAAATACTATTGAAATATTTTTTTACTATGGTGCTTCACACCTTTTTATTAGTCTTTTTTTTTAACATTAGCAAAAACTGACTAACTGAAGTCCCGCCGAAGCGACAGCGACAGAGGATTCTGGGTTATTTTACTATTTACAATGGCATAGCATTCAAAATAGGACAAATGAGCTTGTATGGGACAAATTCTGGAGCTTTGTCAGTGAGGGGTAGGTCTTCTGAACCACCTGAACTGGCCCTGGCTACGGGCCTGACAGTAGTCAACATCTGAAATGGATTTTAAAAAATTACATTTGTTGTAAGACATGAATAGGAGCTGATCAATAGATTTGGAACAACTTTATGAAAGGATTTGATTTACTTCAAATGTTGACTACTCTATATGGATGAAAAAGTTCTATACTCTCATTATTGATCATTGAGACAGATCTCCCAAGAGTAAACAGCACCACATGATGAAACCAATTACACCCATGCCATTATATGCACCAGTAGGTCATCACTCATATGCATTTATAAGTTTGTGTTTGAGAAAATACAGGTCAGGCTTAAGGTCAGCACTGTTATAAATCTCCAGCAATTGTTTAGAGTCTTACACACTCTGAGTGGGTTGGCTGAACACAGAGCTTCACATCTCTTCCAGTTTCTGTGTGTAAACAGTAAAATGCATCAGCTGGACAGATAAAAGTACCACCTAAATTACTAGGCTGAATCATAAGTGATGCTTTTGAATGATAATTAATTAGCCGAGAGCATCTCACATTTGACATGAGCGCTATTGAGATTTGACAAATAATAATCTGCATACAGTACACAACACAAACACCTCCCCCTGGCCTAAATGAATACTGCTGCATTCTCCCTTTACCGTTTTGTGTTTTGGAGTGGTTTTGTTTGAATTCCTCTTGTCATTAAAATGCCATTAGTTATATGAGACACCTGGAACTGTCACACAGTGAGACAGATTTATTAACCTTACCTACTGATTAAAACAATCTTTGGATGTGGACTTGGTATAAAAATTTGAAAATTCTATTAATTTTATTGCAGGCATACTTTCACTATTCATATACACTACCTGACAAAAGTCTTGTCGTCGATCCCAGTTGTAAGAGCAACAAACAATAACTTGACTTTTAGTAGATCATTTAGAAAAGTGACTGAAGGTTGATTTTTCAGATGAGTCATCTGCTGAACTGCATCCCAATCATCACAAATACTGCAGAAGACCTATTAGAGCCCATATGGACCCAAGATTATCATAGAATTCAGTCTGGTGAAGGAAAAAAAAATCATAGTTTTGGGTTACATTCAAAATGGGGGTGTGTGCGAGATCTGCAAAGTGGATGGCAACATTACCATTTGTACTGCCTATTACATTACAAACCACAGAATAGGGTAAATTCTTCAGCAGGATAGCGCTCCTTGTCATACTTCAGCCTCCACATCAAGGTTCCTGAAAGCAAAGAAGGTCAAGGTGCTCCAGGATTGACCAGCCCAGTCACCAGATATGAACATTATTGAGCATGTCTGGGGTAGAATGAAGGAAGAGGCATTGAAGATGAATCCAAAGAATCTTGATGAACTCTTGGAGTCCTGCAAGAACGCTTTCTTGGCCTCTATAGACTTTACTAATAAATTATTTGAGTCATTGTAGAGATAAGGCTGTTAAGTAACAAGACTTTTGTATAAGCAAAGTAAGATTTTACTATCCTGATTAAATAATCAAAAATCAAGGTGCGATCATATTTTATTTTGGTCAAATAAGCATAATCTAGAGGCCTTTGCCTTTCATATAAGCCCCTTTTGATACCAAATAATCAACTAGAAGTCAAGTTATTATTTATTGTTCCTAAAAACTTGAATAGGATATAGACTTACATTTGCCATTCAAGATGTAAAATTTATTTATTTATTTTAATCCAACAAGTTACAATTAAACAGTCTGATTTTTCTTATTTCTGGAAGCTCTAAATATGCTGTTGTTGGCTTTGGACAAGTAAAAAAAAACAATTTAAATTATTCAGACGAACCAATGTCAAATGACCAGATCAATTTACTTTAACTTCCTTTACTCGCAAATCTAGAATATGTAAAAGGTGTACACAGCACAACGCAGTACTGGGAAACACCCATACACTCTCACATTTACACACATACACTACAGCCAAAAAAGTTTATTCAATTCACCTATAGCACATGTCTTTGGACTGTGGGGGAAACCAGAGGACGTGGAGGAAACCCATGCCAACACAGGGAGAACATGCAAACTCCACACAGAAATGCAACTAGTCCAGCCGGGACTCAAACCACTGAAACGTATGCAATGAGCATTTAAACAACTCATCATTCATTCATTTATTTTCTTTTCAGCTTAGTCCCTAATCCGGGGTCATCACAACGGAATAACCGCCAACTTATCCAGCATGTTTTTATGCAGCGGTTGCTCTTCCAGCCACAACACATTTCTGGGAAACATTCACACAAACTAATGCACACTCATACACTACAGACAATTTAGCCTACCTAATTGACCTGTACCCCATGTTTTTGGACTGTGGGGGAAACCGGAGCACCCGGAGGGGTCCCACACGAACACAAGGAGAACATGCAAACTCCACACAGAAACCCCAACTGACCCAGCCGAGGCTCGAGCCAGCAACCTTCTTGCTGTGACGCGACAACACTTTTTACAAGGCAGATAATGTAAAAACCTCAAAATATGTTAACTACCTTGCCAAAATAGCATTGCTTTGGACACCTTCTTTAATTCATTATGATTTAAAAATTAATTAATAACCATCTGTTTTCCCCAATATCATCCCCCCTGTTGTGTTTCTGGCAAGAACATTAAACTGCAAACATAACCTTTAATGTTTCACATGATCGCGCCTTATGTTTCATGCTGGAGCCCTTTCAGTTTGATATCAGTGAGATGCCAGCATCTCATTCAAAGGAGATGTGGTAAAAGCTACACGCGCATCAAAATTCTGCTCATGTTTTTGTCCCTTTTAAGTTTGAAATGTCAGGTTTCATCTAGCAACAAGGATCATGACTTTCATAATCATTCTGATTGCATACTAAACAACTCGGCATTATATTGTCTATCAAACACACAAATAAAGCACAAAAACACTATTCACCTTATTTTGCATCTCATAAATAAGCTCTTTTCAGCGATTCTTTTAGAATTTTCAATTCATTTGGCTATGGAGAAATGACTATATGAAAGAACTAATGGCATGTAAATGGTTAAAGGGCACCTATTTTACCCCTTTTTCAACATTTAAGATACGTTTTTTTGTGTCTCTAGAATGTGTCTGTAAAGTTTCAGGTCAAAATACCCATCAGATTATTGATTATACCTTTTCAGAATATTTCTGCTCTGAACACAATGTAGCTGTTTTTGTTGCCTGTGCTTTTAATGCTTGACCTGCCTAACCACTATTCCCATGTGCCTGCCAGAGTGTGCCTCACTTTCCACCTCGGTCAGATAAACAGCACAGTGACAGACATAAAGGAAGCAGATTTCTCAAAACATTTGTGTGAAATACTACAAGAACTTGCCCAATGATTATTTAGTGTATTTGTTGCGGAGTAAATTTAAGCCTTTCAATGAGTCACACACAATGTTGTTACACAGTTAACACACACAATACCTGTCAGCCCTCTTGTTTTTCCCAGGATTCTCCTGTATTTTACAGTTATATCCCGCTGTCATTCCATAAAGGTATTTTCCCATATTCATCCCATATTTTCAGTCTTTTATGAAGGGTGGCAATAAACATTAAAGAATCGATCCTCCCTATATGCAACCCAGACCACCGAACCACCAGCGAACGCCCCTTGCACTTAAATGGGAGTCTTTCTGTGCTTTTGTTTTATTTATACATGGGAATTCCCTTCATTTTCATTACAGGTGCCGTTGCCCCTCCTATGCAATCCTCAAAACAGTCATACTGTATAACAGTGCATGACTGTCAGCTGTTGCGCTCCACAGTAATAAATAGACACTGTTTCCCCAAACAGATTCTGTACACGTGATTCTGTACACGTCGAAGTGGAGCAAAAGTCTGGGTTTTGGGTGCGTGTTTGAACAGACATATACACATAATTAATAATAATAACAACATCTAAAAATGTCGATCTTGGTGGGTTTTTTCAAACAGAAAAAAATGCCCTTTAAATTGCCCTGGGCAAACCCGTGTTGAGAACTGGACATACAAATTCAAGAGTTCACACTTAGCTGAGGCAACGCAGTGGTAGTGCTGTCGCTGGTTCGAGTCTCTGCGTTTGGGTGTGGAGTTTGGATGTCCTCCCTGCATTCACGTGGGTTTCCTCCAGGTGCTCCGGTTTCCCCCACAGTCCAAAGACATGCAGTACAGGTGAATTGGGTATGCTAAATTGTTCGTAGTGTATGTGTGTGAATGAGTGTGTGTGGATGTTTCCCAGAGATGGGTTGCATCTGGAAGGGCATCCGCTGCGTAAAAAAGTGCTGGATAAGTTGGCGGTTCATTTCACTGTGGTGACCCTTGATCAATAAAGGGATTAAGCCGAAAAGAAAATGAATGAATGAACATTTACCTGTTGATTGAAGATAAAGCTAGTTTGGCTTGCTGTCTGGGGAGAGAGCCCTGAGCTCATAAAATCCTCAAGCCTGGGGCTCTCTTCCGTTGCAGGATGAGAGGGGAGTTTGAGCTCAGGTAGATCTCGAGAACCCCCCCATAGGATTGCTATGAGGATTTGCTGCTGGTGGAATTTGACAATGGTGCTGATTTGGTTATGTCAATTTACCTATGTCTCATGTTTTGGACTGTGGGAGGACACCAAAGGACCCGGTGAAAAACCCATGTGAGCGCAGGGAGAACATGAATTCCGCACAGAAATGTCAACTAGCCGGGTAGAGACCCGGACCAGAGGCATTCTTGCAGTGAGGCAACAGTGCTAGCCACTGGGCCGCCCTGCTGCCCTATAGAGGAAAAAAGAGGAGAGTGGGTGGAAGGGGGATTCTTCAAGACAAAGATAACCAAGGTAAGGTGATTGGTTATTTATTATAAGTCAGGAATCATGTGATTGATGGATCGTACATTAGCTTAACTCGGGGCCAGCTGTGTCAATCATAAGCATGTGATCCTCTCGAAATTAGTTTAGAAATAAACTTTACTAAATATGATTCAATAAGATACAATTTGTATCATCAAGCAGCATAATGAGCATAATGTTTTATTTTTACTTCTAAAAATTAATGGAGTTGAATGAGACCTTAAGGCCCAATCCCATTTCTATTTTTGTACCCCTACCCCTTCCCCTTGGCCCTTACAACCAAGGGTTAAGGGGAAGGGCTTCAAAATGTACCTGTAACGAGGAGCTTGACACGTAGGGATCCATTTGCAGTACATTTATTAGACACAGTTCAATCACAATCATACAAAACGCACTTACTCGCATCAACAGCATTCAGTATAGTTCTAAGGGCTGGCAGCTGGCAGTCACAGAGTGATAGAACAGGCATGGATCAGTGGCAGGCGGCGTGGTTCAGAGTCCAGATATCAGGCGTGGTTCAAAGTAGAAAGACAAGCAAGGTTCGGGGCAGGCAGAAGGCAACTCAGAGTCAGAAACAGTCCAGGATAATACATGGGAGATCAGGCAAGGGAATAACGCTCAGATGTTAGCTGTGGCAGAACAAGACTTCGCATTGGACTGGTGTGTGAGTGAGGCTTATATCAGTAAGCGTGGATCATTAACAGGATCAGTCTCAGGTGTGTGCGCTTATCAGTTTAAGTGGATGACGTAAAGCTAAAAGTCCTGTGATGGTGGCCTCTGCTGGCCAGTGAGGGGAATGACTGGGACTGAGTCGGTGACATTACCCCTGAGAATTGGGACAGCACTACAGCACCTGCACACGTCATCATACATCATCGCCATCTCTTGCTTAAAATGAGATCAGACGAAGGCAACTGCTGTAGTCTTCCAGCAAATGACTGAAGGCATATATTATGTTACCATAACGATCTATTGTTGCAATAAGATTGTTATACTGTGCATTTGACACAGTGGCCATATTCATCTAAATAAACACAGCAACACAATATTAACATTGTAGCAGACACTGTAAAAAGCCCATTGACAGCAACTAAACTTTCTGACAGGGTATTCTAGTGTTATCGAGTTTCAGAATGTTGTGGGACTGCTGTACAGGAGTTATTATTAGGGATTATAGAACGCGAATAGTTTGCGAAATATGTTTTTTTTTTTTTAAAGCATGATGGTAAAACATGTACACGGTTATGAATATGTCAAAACGTGTTTGTTTGTTGTAAAAATTCGTTATAATGACAAAAAATAATAACTTGTGGATCTTCTTACTTCCGGGTGCAGCTGTGGTTGGCGAATTCTGGGATTTTTTTTTTACCTCTTGGTTTCGAGTGTGGTCCTGAAAAATCTTTATTTGAAGGGGTGTATACCCCTTGTCCTTAACTCTACGCCTTCAAGCTAAAGATAATTGGGACACCAATACCCCTTCAAGGGCATACTCAAAACGAGGGGTAAGGGGAAGGTCTAAGGGGTAGAATTGGGATTGGGCCTAAGTCTTATTGGATAATAGGAACCATTTTTTATTATTTTTGTCTCTTTTTCTTTTAATCAAACAATTATTTGTATTGCTCATGTAAGGGTCATATATTAACTGAACTTCTAATGTTGTGGGTGAGTGCTGTGCATACTAATTAGCATTTTTGCAGAAGTAGATAGATGCGGGTCCAAAATTAAATTTAGCTCTGCAGAAACTTCCTGTCTGAAGAGAGGTGTTAAAACTGAACACAGAACACAGAAAGATGTATACTTTGTTGTTGGGCAGAGAATTCGTAGAAAAAGAGGAAGTATGTCGAAGGTGTGGCCAATGGAGGATTGAACAATGACTGACAAGTGACGTTACACCAAAACTCCACCTGTTAAGATCAGTTGTGTATATATGGTGAAGTCAGGAAACGTATGTTAGTTGCGAACCTCTTGAATGTAATTCTTGTATTGCATTGGGGTAACGTAACCCAGAGCTCTGTCATCGAATTATTCATTTGTATCCAATAAATTGTTACAATTTTTGACATTGAAGAAAAACCTCTCCAGACCTTTTCTCTTGAACACGCATGGAATTGGTTTGATATTCCAACAGTCTCAAGTCAGTAAAGTTGCCAAAACAGTTGCTAATGTACTATTGACTTCCAAATTTTTCCAAAAACTTCCAAACTGCGTGTCATCATTCATTATTTCATTAAAGAATGTTTAAAAGACATGCAACATTTATTTAGTGTAATGCTTCATATGCTTAAGACATTATCCACGAATGTTTGTTTAAATAGATTGAAAAAAGCACACACATCATTTTAAATGGGTGCTGCTGTATGAAGCCAATGTTGTAGCCTTAATCTATTTCAAAAATCGAAGGTACTACCAAATATACTTAATTTTGCAAAAATAAAATCGTAAAAATAAAGAAAGACCTGCAGCATGGTGGCGCAGTGGGTAGCACTGTTGCCTCACAGTAGAGAGTAGCTCACTTTCTTTATTTTTACTATTTTATTTTTAATAAATATATTTAATTTTTAATAAATATATTTAATTTTGCAAAAATAAAGTTGTAAAAATAAACTGTCTTGTAAAAAGTGTTGTTGCCTCACAGCAAGAAGGTCGCTGGTTCAAGCCTTGGCTGGGTCAGTTGGCATTTCTGTGTGGAGTTTGCATGCTCTGCCTGTGTTCGCATGGGTTTCCTCTGGGTGCTCAGGTTTCGCCCACAAGTTCAAAAACATGCGGTATGGGGTAGGCTAAATTGTCCATAGTGTATGTCTGTGAATGATTATGGATGATTCCATGTGATGGGTTGCAGTCGGAAGGGCATCGCTGCATAAAAACATATGCTGGATGAGTTGGTGGTTCACTCCGCTGTGGCGACCCTGAATTAATAAAGAAACTAAGCCAAAAAAAAAAAGAAAATGAATGTACAAAGAAAGAACCATATTGAGACTGGTTAAAAAACATTCTTGATGACAAAGCAAAAATCTGTCTCTCCAGTGTGCTTCTACAGTATGTTTATGAATGATTTCAATAGGCAGTGAGATGGTGTCTGATCATATTACCACACTTGTGTTCGTACTACATGAGCAGTTTGGGTTAGTGTGTTTTTGAAAACGTCAATCCACCAGAAGTGAAAAACTCAAAGTTCTTCACACCCTGTTCAAATCTGAGCATTGTCCACTTGTGATACGATAAACAAAATTAATCTTTATACCAGTTGTGAACAGAACCCTTCAAAATAATGCC
Source organism: Danio rerio (assembly GCF_052040795.2). NCBI lineage: Eukaryota > Metazoa > Chordata > Actinopteri > Cypriniformes > Danionidae > Danio > Danio rerio. The sequence goes on along the minus strand of NC_141023.1, from coordinate 45,931,234 downwards.
CCTTTAAATTATTTTAAGAGTGTAGAAATGGCTTACAAATGTGTCAGAACATGTTGGATGAACTAGACAGGGTCTTTAACCTGTGAATGGTTATGAGAGAGCAGGAAACAAGAATGCATGTAACTATGGAAACAGGTGTGATGATTGAAAGCTCAGCTGATAGGACTGGGAATTGCTATGCATGCATGTATGTGTCATATAGACAGGCCTTTTGGATGGACTGTTATAATAGTGTACCTCAGCAGCTGCTTGTCAGAATATGGGTTCGTGTCATAGATGGATTATGCTGACTTCCTTGACTGCTGGGTCCAAAATTACAGGAAATTATGCTGGAACTGAATAGCTAGAAATCTAAATTGATTTTCAAAACAGATTTTGCAAAATGAGCAATCAACATTTTCATGATGTCAGTATGAAATATGATATTTGAAGTATTTGTAGGTGTGAAGCCTTGGGCTAAGACCACATACTAGTGGTTTACATGGGTTTGGCTTTCAATCTATTATGTATGAGTTGAGTTTTAGCTCAAGGATACAAGTTTTGAAAGTTGATGCAATACAAGTGCAAAAACTGGCCAGTCATTTTTACTGTATAGATACTACTGTATACTGTTCCCATAAATTTTCCATATGACTGTCATCCTTATAGGTTGATAACTGTTTAAAAAATTATTCTAAATAAAATAAAATAGTCCTCATAAGCAATATCTATTTTCCCATTCTTTAATGCAAAGTTCAGTTTCTGGTTTCGACAAAGCCTAGTGTGATTGAACTGGCCAGCTGATCTGAAATACAAGGTGTTTCTCAAAAATGTAAAGCTCATAAACTACAGTACAATCACCCACTTCAGGTTCCAAAGCTTCTTCAGAGTCTAGAGACCAGCTAGAAATAGCATAGCCAGAGAGTAAAATTCAGCTTCCAGAGTTGCCAGGCCTAGAAAATATGTCCATATCACCCCAATTCTATCCTCTGTACAGTGGCTGTCAGTTATGTTCTGTATTTATTATTTACTATAAAATATTGTTTCTTACCTATAAAGCTTTAAATAATCTAGCTATTGTTTATCTAACCAACCTTCTGTCTCACTACAATCCAACCCGCTCTTTAAAATCTCAAAACTCAGGGTTTCTGGTAGTACCTGGAATAGCAAAGTCTACTAAAGGAAGACAACCCTTCTCATTTATGGTTCCTAAACTCTTAAATAGCCTTCCCAATTGTGTCCAAGGCTCAGACGCACTCTCTCAGTTCAAAACAAGATTAAAGTCTTATATTTTAGCAAAGCATACACACAATGCATCAATCAACAGTATAATGCATGAGTGTGCTCCATGCAGCGGGCTTGACAAACCACTAGTGGTATACTGTATACTCCTCCTGTGTTAATGCACCTGACATTTTGTTAGAAACTTTCATATGCTTTACATGTTTGTTTCAATGTTTGTTTATATTACAACTATTTTCATTTATAGCACTTCATTTTTGCATATCGTATTTAAATACGCTATAAGTAGCAGCTATGCTAATTATTTTCTTTAATCTCTATTTCCATCTGGAAATACTTATCCCGAGGTCTCTAGAAATTATGCAGCATCATTTATGCGATCCAAGACCTGTGAAGAAGTCCTGAGCATCAATTCCTGAAAGAACCCAGTGATAGTCGAGTTTTCGCATTGATCCCATGGGCCAGTATGGTCCCCTGTCGGTGACCTATGCACACCCGCAGTTCTCCACAATGGACGTCCAGTGTTCTCCAGCCTCCGGCACCTAGACTGCAGCTCAACCTTCCAACCTTCACAGTAATGTAAAATATTAAATATTGTTATACAGTGTTACAGAAATTATGCTTTATTAATGTGTGTATCCGCAGCTGTATCTTATCTAGACTTTACCAGTTTATAGGGCAGAAGTTAATGGAGGTAACTGGTGTGAGAAAATATATGCTCTTGTAGAAGCAGCAAACTTTATATTTCTTGTTAGATTGCTCTTTTTCAATTCAAGAAATGCTAGTTTAAGTTTATTGTTGGGCAAGGAGAACCAGAGAATGTAAATTGGTGCCGTGACCCTGATGACAGTGAGGTCTGAGAGAAAGAGTATAAAGAGGGCTGCTTGTAGGAGAAGTGTTAGTAAACCTCCCTACCATGGCCTCAAGAAGTGCATTAACAACTAGGATTTTAGCATCCTTGTTGGCATGCCAACCTACAAAGCAAGAAACATCAGTGAAAATTCCTTTTGGAGGGGGAAAAGTGTAGCCGAAGGGGTTACTTTGTGACCTAGATAAGAGTGAAGTTTAAGAAGTTTAAGAGCTGTGCTTGTATATCTCACTTCCCTGACCTCAGGAGGTACACAAGCAAATAGAAATTAATTGATATTCTTTTTGACTATGGTCTGAGATTTTCAGCTTTGTTTAATAAATTGCATGATTACTTTGTAAAATGCACGTGTCCTTGAAATACTTAATTAAAATGACTTCCTCTTTGATGGAAGGATTAGCAGTGGGCAGGACAATGTCAATCATAAGAGATCCACCAATACCAAACAATTCAATTCTACCAAACCATCTATTCAATTCCTGATCAAAAATATTCACTCCTTGAATTCATTTGTTCAAGAAATCATTTTACTTAATTTAATTGTTTAATCGTTTATTTAATCATTAACGTCACAATTGGTAAAAAACGAGTATCACAGCTTGCATTTCAGACTTTAAACTGTCAAAGTAAAGCAACAACTTTTTTGGGGGGAAATCTGCCCATAAAATAAGAAACCTTCTGAAACAGACATGTTATGAATCACAAAATGAGACCTTGATTTTTAGATAGATGTACATTGCCAGGATCTTTTAGACTGTGCACACAAGTCTGACATTTACCTAAGCTGTCTGGTGAGGACCACCAAAACGTCTGGACAAAGACTGTTGTTCTTTTAATAGCAAGAGGAATGGGGTTCAAGGACACACATGTTCAATAAATTCTGCAACAAAATGAGAACATATAGGTTGTCTGTGGAGAAACAGTTTGGATTTATCCAGTGACAGCTACATGTCTTTAATTATCTCTCTTAGACTAGGAGAATAAGGTCAACCATACTCAAATAATATGGAGACACTGTCACCTTTGGTATTCACAGAGTCTATTCAATAAGTTAGTAAAGTTACATCTAATTTAATGGCCGAGAGCTCTCTAATGCAAATGTGTCATTTAGAAAGCGTAACTTTTTGTGAAAAGAAACCACAAGGGAATCCTTTGTCAAGGCTATCTTGTCTTTGTGTCCCTAAATATGTTTCAATGTCGCTCTGCAACTAGATCTGATTTTACCACATTGGTATCACATTTTCAGCATGAATTATAACTCTGTTAGCATGTATAGGCACATTGCTAACATGTTTAAAGCATATTTTGTCACACAGGCAGCTTGGGATTGGAGCTGCTGGATTTACAACACACACACTCATCAACTGCTCACAAATCACATTAAAGTAAGTGTCTGTTTACCTGGAAGAGGAATTAAGTAAACTTTCTAGCTTCCTGGGGTCCGTTCTTCGTACCTCGCTTATATGATCCAAGTAATTTGTCAGATCCTGGATCTTTTCATCTCGATAACTGATCTCTTGCTAATTTGGTTCTTCAAACAAGTTGGCGAATCAGATTAAAATGTCTGGATAAACTGATCTGAGATCGTTGCGTGTGTTGTAAAGGACAGATCTATCGATCCTCGAAATCATGATCAGCAATGCAACGATTGGCTGACGGCACAGCAGCATAATGACATCATCTGATTAATATTCAATTATCCATGTGAGCAAAATTACATCAAATTAGCAGTAAACGGTTTGTTAAATATGACACGCAATAACCTTCCACATTTGTTGTGTGCTGCAGGCTCCACACTTTCATGTGTCAAGTGTATTCATCATGTATTTTAATGCAAATCAGTGTATTTAGTTCTACAGTTAGAAAATATTTTCTTTATTATAGTAGGCTTTTTTAATCGGGTTAAAGAATAACTGGTTGTTTACAAAAGCATTTTGATATTGGTAAAGGCGTCTGCAACTTTTGTAAAGCATCAAATCACTGGCATATTAACTATCAAAACATGTTTATGACTACATAAAGGTATTATTGCTTTTTTTGTAAAAAAAAAAAAGTCACATATTGTGCATTTCTATTATACGCAATTTGTACTAAAGCGATCTAAAAAGTTCATATCAATAAGTTTTCTCTTTGCACCATCAGGTGACAGTCTTTGTACTTTCATTTCGAGGGTGCAGATAGCATACATTTTATTAATATGTATAACTTTATTTATTTTTATAATAACTATAACTTTATATATATAGGTAAAAATATTTACCATTTTCCCAAGTGTAAATAACTACTACTGTAAGAAAATATCAGAATTCGGAACACTTTCTGTATTATCTTTGCTTGAACTGAGCCGATCTAATCCTGTTTATATGAATTGAACCTGCTCCCGATCAGGTTTGACCTAGCAGAACTGTTGCTATGACAACAACTCCTGGATCAGCTTTGAAGAACGAAACGATCCTGGATCGTGTCAAATCGTCAAAATCCAAATCCAGCTAACTGAGTAATCCACGTACGAAGAACGGACCCCAGATCAGTGTGTGTCTGTTGTGAACAACACACACTGTCAGATTATGTGTAAATGATTATCATTGGCACCTTAAACACCCGTGGATATGAACATAAATTTCCTTTTGCTCAAACATATGTGTAGTCAAATGTCTGCTACCCAAAACAAATATTAAATCCTTGAAACACTGATAACAGACATACAGTGCATTCATAAAGTATTCATAGCGCTTCACTTTTTCCACATTTTTTTAGTTACAGTCTAATTCCAAAATGGATTAAATTAATTTCTTTCTTCAAAATTCTACACACAATAGCCCATAATGACAATTTAAAAAGTGTAATTTTGAAATTGTTGCAAATTAATCAAAAAATAAAAAACCTGAAAAATCACATGTACATCAGTATTCACAGCTATTGCCGTGAAGCTCTAAACTGAGCTCAGGTACAATTTGTTTCCACTGATGATTCTTGAGATGTTTCAGCAGCTTATTTGGAATTCACCTGTGGTAAATTCAGTTGATTGCACATGATTTGAAAAGGCCTACACCTGTCTATATAAGGACCTAGGGTTGACAGTGCATGTCAAAGCACAAACAAAGCATGAAGACAAAGGAACTGTCTGCAGACCTCCGAGACAGGATTGTCTCGAGGCACAAAGCTGGGGAAGGTTGCAAGTTCTAATGAGCACAGAGGCCTCCATAATCGTTAAGTAGAGGATGTTTGGTACCATTATGACTCTTCTTAGAGCTGGCCGGCCAGCTAAGCTGAGTGATCGGGGGGGGGGGAAGGCCTTAGTCAAGGAGGTGATCAATAACCTGATGGTCACTCTGTCTAAGCTCCAGTGTTCTTCTGTGGAGAGAGGAAAACCTTACAGAAGTACAACCATCTTTGCAGCAATCCACCAATCAGGCCTGTATGGTAGAGCGGGTAGAAGGAAGCAACTCCCTGCCTGGAAATAGATAAAAGACATCTAAAGGACTCTTTGACCATAATAAACCAAATCCTCTGGTCTGATGAAACTAAAATTGATCTCTAAAGAGATCTGAAAATAGCTGTGCACTGTCGCTTTCCATCCAACCTGATAGAGCTCGAGGGGTACTGCAAAGAGGAATGGGCAAAAATTCCCAAAGACAGGTGTGCCAAGCTTGTTGCATCATATTCAAGAAGACTTGAAGCTGTAATTGCTGCGAAAGGTTCATCAACAAAGTATTGAGCAAAGGCTGTGAATACTAATGTACATGTGATTTTTCAGGTTTTACATTTGTAATAAATTTGAAGCAATTTCAGAAAATATTTTTTCATATTTTTATTATGGGCTATTGTGTGTAGAAATTGAAGAAATTAATGAATTTAACCCATTTTCAAATAAGGCTGTAACATAAAAAAGTGAAGCGCTATGAATACTTTCCGATTGCACTATAGATAGAGTGAGTGAACACAGATGCCAACAGATCACAGCAGTTCTTGGGGATCATGCAATCTAGAGCTGCTGAGACCCCACCCTGTGATGTCTGTGATAAGGTTTGATCTTTGACAAGAAACGCACTCATGTTTCCCTGAATCATATTTAGCCAGCAGTCTTTCTCCACGGCTGCTTGGGGGAGGGGTGTGACAGTACTAAAACATTATTTAAGCTGTTCTCTAATCACAACACAATAGGATAAATTGCATTTCATGTATTCAGAAGGTGGGTCGTCATAAAACCCAGAATAAGTCTGTGTTCCAGGCAGCAGAGAAAATAATTGTAATAATGTAAATCATCAAGCTTCCTTCTAGTGGTTCGCGGAGGAATTAAATATGTCATATGTATGCTACATATATTTAAAAATGTATCAAAGTGATTTGTAGATGAATATGACAACGTCAACGTATTGCCTATATTTATGAGGTCCAGGCAACATTTCCAGGTGTTGATCATTAGGCTATATGTTAATACTTTACATTTGAGTAAAGCAGTTTTCTTTTTACTTTTTAAGAACAGTAACCTACCATTTTTAACTTTTCAAAGCACATTTTAATTTAAATGTTGACGTTTTTCATTTTTAATTTTTATTTATTTATTTATTTTTACAAATAAGCACAGTACAGTCTTAACGTTCAGACTATGTATAATGTTTAAAGTGGGTGACAATAATAAATATTCTTAATAATAGTAATTAATCTGCCACGCTTTTGAACTGTGCAGAGCTGTAGTTGCTTAATTTGGTCTACTACGCTACGTATTTCAATACTGCTCATTATGGTGGTACTTGGAGAGATTTTTTTTTTTTGAGGTGGTTCTTGATGAAAAAAAGTTTGAGAACCACTGATGTAAATTCTAGGAACAATAATGCATTTCACCAAGCATGAAATAATGTTCTAGTACACCAGAGAAACAGAATTAAGCCTTTAGTAAAGAAGTGAAATAGAACCTGTTGAATAGAGTGAAGGAAGTATGACATCAATTTGAATGCAAGAACCTGGAAGTGAGTTAGCATATTGGCAATTACAGTTCCCTTTCCAAAAGTCAATGATTTTTTTTAAATGGGATTTTGGATAAATTGCTTAAATAAGGTTCGTGGGTACCACAAACTCAAGATACTTTCACGTTTTATTATATGACATAAAACACATCCGCTACACACCACTTTTAATGTTTTTAAAATAGTTACGCTTCTTTTAAAAGACGGTTGCTATCAAGTTGCTAAAAGGGGACTACAGTCCATTTTTTTTTTTTTTAATGAAAAAAATATGTAGCATACTGTATGTGATTGTATGGGCTGCTTTTTGCTGTACTTCGTGACAAAGGATATTGAATATTCTCTATCCATCATGGGACTTGCAGGTCAGCTTGTGGTATGTGCTCGATAAAATTATTTAAATATAAGATACTAATAGGCAAACTTATGTAACCGGTGTTAGTGGTTAGTACTCTCTGCGTTGTGTACAATAATGAGACAGGCCACTGGTACTGCTGATGGTGGGTTTATTGTCACTCAAGCGTCAGATCAGAGCAAACTGGATGAATCAGAAAACAGCACAGTAAGTTGATATGATTTCGTTTGTAAATTTCCCCACCTCTCCTCAGCGCGCTCAATGCGGTCTGAGCAAACATAACAATAACATCATACCCAATTAAAACTGGGTAAACAGATCACAAAAGTACAAAAGGTAAATAAATAAAAATAACAAATGATTACATTTCCATACATTGTGATATTAATTAATCTTCCCCTATCTAACTTTATATTAGAAATTAATGTAATTGCGAAACAAATGTAAACACAAAGAAGCATAAATGTACATAAAACAATACCTGGATGAATCAGAAAACAGCACAGTAAGTTGATATGATTTCGTTTGTAAATTTCCCCACCTAACAAATAAATAGCAGTTACAAAGTGTTAGAAGGTCATTCGAAATCACTGTGTCCAGTATACATACTTATACACACATACTCAATCAACTGTGCTCAGTAAAGTGATTAATTTTATCCATCCACATGAAGAAAAGTACTTCCTAGTTAATATAGAACACTCTTACAAACAATACAATCGCATATTTAAAGCTTATTTAAAGTTCTGACAACTTTTAGAACGATTTTCCTTGGAGCACCATTAAAAAGCTCACCTCTCCTCAGCGCGCTCAATGCGGTCTGAGAACCCAGCGCGGCAACCGGAAGTGACGTAGCGCGGCAACCGGAAGTAACGTTGCGCGCAAAACAAATATAAAACTATTTTCATTAAACAACACAAATAGAGTAAAAACTAAATTCTAACATATGTCTAAACAAATTGATGCAAAACAAATGCACGAAAATTAAAAGGAGGGACTATTAGTGAAATGCATTAAATTAATACTCTTATTAACACCCGTCACATTCACCCCTCCTGAATTTCACTAATATCTTGACCGAGATGACATCGATCTATCATAACCAGATTTTTAGCAAATCTTATTCGCAGTTCAACATTGCAAGTTACCCACTTAACGGGTTAAGAAAAGCCCAAGGTTGATCAAGTCCTAGACATTCTTAGAACAATATGCTGCCTTGTACAACATACAATAATCTGGTAAGATTTTAACTGAAATTCTTACGGCGCACATACTTAATTGTTATTTTTGCATCATCACAAAACTGATCTAAAATAAGGAAAGAACTGATCCTGATCTCCTTGTTAAAAGTGAGCCAACCCTCTGAACATAAAATGGCCTTTGCGCCATAGATTCTATCAAGCGGCTAACTTTTTTTACCATTCTACCTGCACGGGTTTTAACACCCTGTGTGTCAGTGGGACAATGTGTTGGTGTGTTAGATATGGTGTTATCATCTGGATCATTTAATGTATGTGGTCGTGGTTCAGAGTTTTTGGCGAAGGACGCAGTTTCTAAATCGGACACCGGATCAGGACTACCCTCATTGACTTCAGTTGCATTAAGGTCTTGTTCACAGAAACTGCCTTCACTTAGATTAGAACAACTGGATCCTATGTCATCATCTTCTTCAGGCTTTTGTCTTTCACTCTCATCCTGTCCATCAAGTATCCATCCTTCCGTTCCATCAAAGTTCTCTTCCTCTTCCAAACTGGATAACTCTGGTGCATGAGACTCTGTTTCCTCATTCTCAGCAGTAGGCTGAGTATCTTCTTCATCTTGAGATTGTTCAATTGGTAAGAAGCTAATATCCAGTATCAGGTTGCGATGCACCACTTTGCATTTTCCATTGTTGTCAACCAGCTTGTATATGTTTGTTTGAAGATTTCTGTCTCTTACAGTATAAACAGTTGGATCCCACTTATCTGCAAGTTTTTTCTTTCCTCGTTCACTCTTGTTTGCAAGAAGCACCCTATCTCCAACGTTCAGACACATGCCCTTGACCTTCCGATTGTAATTCTTAGCCTGCTTTTTCTGCTCCTTCTCTGTGTGTTTCTGCGCAATGCATGCAGCTTCATGAAGGTAAGACATAAGTGTTTTTGCGTAACTGCCATAATCAACAATCACAGGATCATGTAATGCTTGCGCAAATACAACATCAACTGGCAGCTTGGGAATGCGACCAAACATTAACTGGAATGGCGCATAACCCGTGGTCTCATGCACGGTGGAGTTATACGCAAATGTCAAAGTCTGTATTTGTTCGGGCCACTTCTGTTTTTCCTTAAGAGGCAAGGAGCGAAGCATATTGCCCAAGGTCCGATTGAATCGCTCTGTTCCTCCGTTCCCCATGGGGTGGTATGCCGTAGTGTGCGACTTCTCAACACCTGCCAGCTTAAGCAACTCTGCGATGAGGGTACTTTCAAAGTTGGTCCCTTGATCTGTATGAATGCGAGATGGAAAACCATAAATACAGAAGACATGATCCCACAGTTTTTTTGCAATTTGTTTTGCTTTCTGGTTTACACATGGGAAAGCATGGGCCAACTTTGTAAAGTGATCCGTCACGACTAATACATCCACAGAGCGTTGCTTGCTGTCCTCCGCACTCCAAAAATCCAAACACACTAACTCCATAGGGGCTGAAGTCCTGATGTTCTCAAGTGGGGCTCGAGCAGATGGCTCTGGTGTTTTGGCCAATATGCACCTCTGACAACATTTAACATACTCTCTTATGTCACGCTCCATCCGAGGCCAGAAAAAGCGTTGTCGAGCTAGTTGAAGAGTTCTTGACCTTCCCTGGTGTCCAGCAAGATCATGCACACCAGTTAAGGCTCTAGCCCTAAGGCTACTAGGCATTACAAGTTGGAACCTCTTGTGTGTGCTTGATGGGTCCTTGCAAACACGGTAAACTACTCCATCTTGAACCTTCAAACGATCTAGTTGCCTAAGAAGAATTTGAGTCACAGCATCCATTGCAACCACCTCTCGTCTTGATGGCCTTCTTTGCTTCTCCAGATAGGGCATTATCTTAGAAATCGAGGGATCTGCTTCTTGACCCCGACGAATCTCTTCGATAGGGATCGCTGAAACTGGATCAAATCCAGTAGTCGTTGCATCTTGGATATATTGGATTGCTTGCATAGCCCTTAGCTCAGTTACAGCTTTCCACTGCTTCGATAGGTTCAAAAGAGTTTTAACTGTCACTTGATCACAGGAAACTGGGCTTGTCAGAGTTGACACATATAGATTGTTTGCTTGCAAACGGAAGGTGTCCTGAACTCCATCTTTGTCGACAGTTTCAGCCTCAGAAAGCAGACTCCCATATTGCTCGGTTATGAGCCTACGAGCAATGGTTCGCGCAAACGGATCCCGGCTTAAAGCGTCAGCTACAGTATTTTTACTTCCAGCAATATGCTTGAGATCAAAAGTATAAGCAGCAAGCTTAGATACCCAGCGCTGTTCGCAAGCATCGAGTTTAGCCTTTGTTAATATATAAGTGAGGGGGTTATTGTCGGTCCACACTGTGAATGTGTGGCCCTTTAACCAGTGACTGAATTTTTCACACACACTCCACTTTAGGGCTAAAAACTCGAGCTTGTGCACTGGATATCTCCTTTGAGAGTTGGTTAAGGACTTGCTTGCGAATGCAATGGGACGTGCTTTTTCTTCACCAGCTGGTATCTGTGACAGCACAGCTCCAAGTCCTTCCAAAGAAGCATCAATTGACAGGATTAGGGGAAGTGAGAAATTGGGATGCGCTAAAACCACGCTCTGCAACAAACTCTCTTTCAACTTAGAGAGAGCATCATCACATTCTGGGGTCCAATCAACTGGCTTCAGTTTTCGATATGTGCCTGCCTTAGCCTCAGTTTTTAATTTTGTTCTTCTTTTCTGCCCAGCTGTTAGGGAGAACAATGGTCTGGCAACTGAAGAGCAATTTGGAATAAAATGTTGGTAATAGAGGATCATTCCCAAGACAGACTTTATTCGACGTACAGACGGAGTACACCCGTCCTCCTCCATGAGGTCAGTTTTTGAGAGCTTGGCTATGACTTCAACCTTCGAAGGATCAACGGAAACACCATTTCCATCAACGATGTGGCCTAAGAATTTAACAGACGCTTGCATCAGATGGCACTTTTTCGGACTTAATTTAAGGTTGTAGCTTCTCAATCGTTGGAATACCATCTCTAACCGCTCCAAGGCTGTGGTCTCGTCGGGTGCAAACACCAGCAAGTCATCTAAGTAGCACAGCAAACTACTAAAATTCAGGTCCCCAAAGATACTTAACATCATACGCATGAAAGATGCTGGGCTGTTACACAACCCTTGAGGCATCCTGTTGTACTCATGAAGACCTACAGGTGTTGCAAATGCGGTGTACTTTTTATCCTCTTCAGCCATTGGGATGTTATAAAAGCCCGATGTTAAATCCATCGTGCTAAAGAGGGTATTACCACCGAGGGCAACAAGACAGTCTGATTGGTGCGGGAGTGGGTGCGCATCCTTAATAGTCCTAGCATTTAGCCATCTGAAATCCGTACAGATCCTTAAGCTGCCATCTCTCTTCCATACTAAGACCAAAGGTGAGGCATATTCACTTACTGATTTACGTATGATTCCTTGCTCTTCCATCTCTGAGAGAACTTGACGTAATTTTTGGTAGTGAGCGGGTGGTACTCGTCTGTATGGAAGTCGAAATGGGCGATCGTCAGTTAAGTGGATGCGGTGAACAAAGCCTCTGACCTCCCCACAATCTAAGGCATGTTTGGAGAATACATCATGGTAAGTCTCTAGCAATTGGACTAGCTTTTCCTTTGCCGTATCACTGGCAGAACAAGAGTCTATGTCAACATCACTGAGACTAACAGTCTCCAGTCTCTTTTTCAGGTCCCCTGCAGTAACAGGTTATGGATCTTTATCAGGTGTGGGCAACTGGACTCCATTGAAACCTTGAAACAGCTCAAAATCCTCCACGGCAAGGCACGGATACACATCAGCCAACTTGCAATTCCTTTTGAGGGTGATTGGCTTATCTGACAGGTTAGTGACCTTCAGGGGAACCCAATGATCTCCCCACAAGGGTGTGACAACACGACCTATGATAATGTCCCGTGGCATGGTTCTAGAAGAAGTGGCTTCCACTATTACAGTGCTTCCAGGCGATATAGCAGTGTCTCTTGGTAACTTTCCCCAGACAAGGTGTTCTTGTTTGGCCATTAGAGTAACTGACTGGCGAAGCTTGACAGTCCCAACCTTGTGTGGCGGAATACCGCCTCTCCAGCGGCAAGTATTTGCCATAACATCAAGGAATTGTTCGCATGACGTAGGTGGCCCTGAGACACTGTCAGACAAAATCCTCCAGTAATCATCACTTATCTTCATTTGGTGTATGAGAAACTTAATAACGTTGGTACCAATTATCAAATCGTCTCGTTGCCCTGGTACAACTAGAACAGGCACCAAGCATCTTTCACCATACACCTTTAGCTCGACTTCATTCATGCATTTTGGTTTGGTTATTTTACCTCCGCATCCAATTAGCATTATTTCCTGGGACAAAGGTGAGGGTTTTGGCAACACATCTTCACAGAGCATCCGACTTTCTACCGCTTCACTAAAAGTGCATGCCATAGATCCTGAATCCAACATTCCTTTTATCTGGAATCTATCATTCACATAGACAGGTGCATAAAACAATTCATCAAACACTTCTAAAGTTTGCATATTCTGTGCGATCACTTTGACTTCAGCCGGAGCCTGCGCACATGCCTTCTCATAAACTTGTTTAAGATCTACATCTTCGAGGGTTTGTCCTACCCTACCCACACGTCCCCTCTCCAGGTGTGGGTCGACTATTTTAAAGTCGGTGAACCTTGCGATTGCTGTGTTATCTGGCTGCCAGAGCCATGCTGACTATTTACGCAATTTCTTTTTATGTGCCCAGGTTGGAAGCAAGCAAGACAGAGTCGTTGACGTCGGCAGTGTGAGAGAGTTGAATGTTCATATGAACGACACACCTTACAAGCTCTCGTAGGCGGTTGGCTCTGTCGAGGACTACTCATTTCAGCTTGAGAATTCTGGGAGAGCGCACGGTCAAGTAAGGTGATGAGTGTTTTCATACAGTTATCATCATTCTGTGTAGAAGATGAAATACTCAAGTTAGAATGTTCAGATGCCACGACTGGGGAGCCACTAGCCATCATCTCATTCTCCACGAGTGACTGTCGGTGAACTGCAACATTCCTCATTGTAACATTGCGCTTAGATTTAATTGCCAACTGTTCTTTTTGCTCAACCTGATATCTGTCTAGATGCTCTTGTACCTCACTCGCTGTCCACTTGTCTGCTGCTTTCAAACGGAAAACGGCTGACAAGCTGGGGTCCGGACAGTATTTGACAAACATCATGGCTGCCTCCTGACAAGGATTATCCATCTGTCGCCCAAGTCTTTTCAAAGCCTCTTCAGCATCCACAGCCTTATTCAACCGGACCCAATACTCAACTGGGTTCTCTCCAATAACGGAAACTGTGCTGTAGAAATCTGCTAAAGGCATAGAGGAGAATCTGACTTCACTGAAATGTTGCTTTAGGATATCGAATATCACTCTGGGGTTCTCAGAAGGTTTTAGAGATGTGTTGCTGCGTAGGGTTATTTTTACAATGTCTTTGGCCTTACCCAGCAGCCTGGAAAGGATTTCATGATAATGCTCGGAAGCTGGTATGCTTCTTTTACGCAGGTATGTGTCCAGTAAATCCTCCCACTCATGCACAGTGAACTTATCTGTTCCATCACCTCGGAACACAGGAGGCTCTCTTACTTCAGATTGCATGACTAATTTGACTCCTGTCAAATTAAGTGAGGGTGTTTCTGTGAATGACTGACCAGCAACTGGACTCTGTGTCTGTGCATTATTAGTTTCTCCTTCCCCATATCTTCCCCCACCTTGAACAGAAATCAAAGTCTGTCCTACTTCTTGAGCAATGTGTGTTATGAGATTTTGCCATGCAGTATCATTTAAATCTGGGCTAGCCAAAAATGGGTTACTCCTTAACTGACTAGGTGTTTGTTCAGTTACCCGGGTAGAACAAAATTCAGAAGTTCGTCCCACACTACCCCTCCCTGCAACAGGCGTAGATGAATTAGCAAAAAGTCTTCCCCTTCCGAAAGTTAAATCTGACATGTTCTCCTCACCCTTAAAACTGTCTGCTTTGAAACCATATGCCATTACTACTTATTGGCATGTAAATGATCAAACATTGAATAAAATTTTAGAATAGATAAACCAGCATCGGAGAACAACTACCAAAAAATATATATGTTAAACAGGAAAACAGGTATATTAAATTCAAATAGAAATAAAGAAAGGATATAGTGAAGTGTCCAGTTTGATGAAAGTGCAATGCTCTCTATCACAGTTCATCAAAACCTTGATTGAAGTGCAGCATCCACCGGCGACCAAACGACATTGATCTTTGGATGAAGATTCCAGAAGAGCTGATCTTCATCCGGGTCACGGCACCACTGTAACCGGTGTTCGCACTCTCTGCGTTGTGTACAATAATGAGACAGGCCACTGGTACTGCTGATGGTGGGTTTATTGTCACTCAAGCGTCAGATCAGAGCAAACTGGATGAATCAGAAAACAGCACAGTAAGTTGATATGATTTCGTTTGTAAATTTCCCCACCTCTCCTCAGCGCGCTCAATGCGGTCTGAGCAAACATAACAATAACATCATACCCAATTAAAACTGGGTAAACAGATCACAAAAGTACAAAAGGTAAATAAATAAAAATAATAAATGATTACATTTCCATACATTGTGATATTAATTAATCTTCCCCTATCTAACTTTATATTAGAAATTAATGTAATTGCGAAACAAATGTAAACACAAAGAAGCATAAATGTACATAAAACAATACCTGGATGAATCAGAAAACAGCACAGTAAGTTGATATGATTTCGTTTGTAAATTTCCCCACCTAACAAATAAATAGCAGTTACAAAGTGTTAGAAGGTCATTCGAAATCACTGTGTCCAGTATACATACTTATACACACATACTCAATCAACTGTGCTCAGTAAAGTGATTAATTTTATCCATCCACATGAAGAAAAGTACTTCCTAGTTAATATAGAACACTCTTACAAACAATACAATCGCATATTTAAAGCTTATTTAAAGTTCTGACAACTTTTAGAACGATTTTCCTTGGAGCACCATTAAAAAGCTCACCTCTCCTCAGCGCGCTCAATGCGGTCTGAGAACCCAGCGCGGCAACCGGAAGTGACGTAGCGCGGCAACCGGAAGTAACGTTGCGCGCAAAACAAATATAAAACTATTTTCATTAAACAACACAAATAGAGTAAAAACTAAATTCTAACATATGTCTAAACAAATTGATGCAAAACAAATGCACGAAAATTAAAAGGAGGGACTATTAGTGAAATGCATTAAATTAATACTCTTATTAACACCCGTCACACTTATAATTCAATTTCAATTCAAATAATCTTTATTTCTATAGCGCTTTTGCAATGTAACGTAATGTAATGTAAATTGTGTCAAAGAAGCTTCACATAGAAAATTCCAATAGGTATAATATCCAAAAGTTGGTCTTTATACAAATGTGTTTTTTTTTACGTATTTGTTTATAATATATAGTGTGGATTATAATATAATAAATCAGGAGAGTAAATCATGAACCATATTTCTAAAAATAAGCTTAAAATGTTGTTAATAGCAGGGTGCTGTCATAACAAGAGAGCACTTAAGTTAGTGTAGTCCGTTTATAGTCTAATGCTAGCTTTTTTGTTCTTGCATTTGCATTTAGGACCCAAAAGTGAAAAAAAAAAATTATATTATCGTGTGAGGATTATCCGGTTGGACAAAACATGTAAGTGTTATGAACTATGTTTGAACACAGAGATTATTATTTGTAATCTTCGAAATGGGGATTTTAGTGAGGGAACCAGTTTTATGCTAGCAGCTGATTGGTCTACAAGGTGATGTCATAGTTCCTCCACTCCATACAGTATTTGTATCACCATAGCAACTTCAATTTAATTACCACAACAGATTAATTTAGGTAATTTGCTAAAGTATTGCAGGGAGTGAAACTTAAAGGGAAATAATGTTCCATACACAGAAAATTCGTTAGTGTTAAATTATCTGTCTTAAAGCATTTCAGAGTAAAGTGTTGATTTTACAGAGATAGATTTTGATAAATGAACACAATCAGAGTTTGAAGCTGATTTGATCCTGTGTAAAATCAAGGAGTTACAGGTAACCAACACTTGATGGTGTTATTTTCAACATTCACTTGACCAAACATCTTAATGGATCATAAAAGTCATGCCATTTTTAAATCCTTTAAAGCAGGGGTCTCAATTTACTTTTACGGTCTGCCCTTCTCCCTCTGGCCCGCAACGCCAAAGCCTCATACCCCCACCCGTCTTCAATCCGCATGAGCATAAGCATTCACCACCCCTCGGTCTTCACTTGAAGCGATCATAAGTATCACTTTCGGATGTCAAGATGGCCCTCCTATCATTTGTCAGTCTCTAAAAATGGCCCCCATCAATTTGAGTCTGAGACTCCTGCATTTAAATATTAAATAGTGTTAATTTGTAAAAAGTGTAAATTTGTAGTGCTGGCTGTCCAGTGTTAACATGTTTTGTTAATATAGATGATTATTAACATAATTGTGATTTTTTTTTTTTTCTATCATTCTTGGAGAATTGTCCTATGTAAGTTACTTACTTATCAACTAGGAGGATTGTAATGTTTACTAGGTAGACTAGAATTAAATTATCTGTTAAAGTGTTGAATTTTCACTATTTACTCTAGAGTCAGGAAAAGATCAACTCCCAGTAGTGTAGACCAGAGTTATTTTTTAACTCGATACAGCATAAATATAATTCATTTATAGTGTTGTACAAGTAACTCTCTTAAGAGTGTTATTGTAACTCTGAAAATATTAGGACAATATGTTTACTCATTTGGAGTTGATTTTATGTCCTAGAGTTGAAAAAACACTGCTATTTATTAATTAATTTTTTATTTTTTTTTTTTGCAGTGTACCTTTAAATAAGATAGGGAACAGTATTGTGGGATCAGAGGCCTGCGATTGAGATCTTGCAAGAGAATGTTTGGCAAGAGGAGAAGAGAGAGACTGAGAAAGAACTTGCATGATGTAATATGATGTGGCTGATATATAATGTTCTCCCCGTTTGTTTAATACATCATGGGTTAATAACTGCTGATACAGATTTTTTCAAAATGTATTCTTATTTAAATAAGGGAAAAAAAAACAATTAAGATTTGAAACAAGTGAGGTTTGAAGGGTGAGTAAATGATTTTACATTTTCAGTTTCGGGTGAACCATCCCTTTAAAAACTCTGACTGATCTTTAGAGATGCAGCATGCCCCTCTGCTGTGAGTAGAACATTTTTTGCTCTTCTAAATGCTGAAATGCTTACACTTGTTATGTAATAAAAAATGTATGCAAATTCAGTTATGTGAGGTAAATTTATTTATTTATTTATTTATTTATTTAACTAAATCTATTTAATTGCATTTTTATCTAAGGTTTATTGTTAATGAACTTTTTCATCCTATGCCAAGGGTGGCCAACCCTGTTCCTGGAGAGTCACCCTCCTGCAGATTTCAGTTGCTACCCATATCAAACACACCTGAACCAATTAATTAGAACCTGAACACCACGTGATAATTACAGGCAGGTGTGTTTGATATGGGTTGCAACTGAAATCTGCAGGAAGGTAGCTCTCCAGGAGTAGGGTTGGCCACCCCTGTACTATGCAATAACATGACAGTGTTATTTGAAAATGTGAAATTAATCATTGATGTTGTATTACATTTCCTTATTTATGTTACTTGTAGGCAAAAATCTAAGGAGTCACATGAGTCATAACCAGAAATATGTTGCCTTTCTTTGTTAAGAACTGCACAACAGTATGTGCTGCTATGCTGTTTTGTCTATATTTTTGGTCAGTTTGGATGTTACTTTGGACTTTGGAGAAATAACACAATAAATATTTGAAAACGTAACCTGTTTTGAGTAATTATTTAATATATCTAAGAACATATAAGGTGATTATATTAAGCAAAAAACAATAACTTATTAGAAATGAGTAAAGTTTATGTATTACACAAACATAAAACAGAGTTCAGCAGTTGTCATAAAATGTATTTAATTCATTCATGTATACTGAACATAAAGAGGTTAAGCCTAAACTAATGTTAACTTTTACATTGGGTTTATGCGATTTAAATTGGATGGAAAATTGACATTCAATTGAATTACATAAAGTTTAACTTTTGAGATTATATGTTTTTTTCAGTGTTTTTGCATAGGTTTCCAAGGTGCTCTGGTTTTCCCCACAAGTCCAAACAAATGATAAGTATAAGTCAGCTGGGTAAACAAAATTGACAATAGTGTGTGTGTGTGTGTGTGTGTGTGTGTGTGTGTGTGTGTGTGTGTGAATGAGAGTGTATGTGTGTTTTCCAGTACTGGGTTGTGGATGGAAGGGCATCCGCTGCATTAAACATATGCTTGAATAGTTGGTGGTTCATTGCGACCCCTTATAAATTGGAGACAAAGCCGAATGAATGGTTCAAAAACTCTTTCGTTTTTACTCTTAATTACTAAAATAGTACCTATTTCTTTTGGGTTCTGTTCACCGGTAAGACATTGTGTAGATCAATTGGGTATGTTTAGATTTATTGTGCAGCCTTTATGCTTTGAAATTATCCAGTCAAACCAATTGCCATCGGAAACATGTCACATCTGGACAGGACTCACTGTGATCTGGCTGTTGTTTATTTATCTGACACCAGTATCCCCCAATGCATTCCGTCACTCACCTCTTTGTCTTGTTTTTCCCTGTAATGAAAAAAAAAAGTGAACCCCATCGGCACGATCCCTCAGGTGAGCCAGTGGACTCATGCAGAGCAGGCATCACATTTCATTTCCTTTTCAATTACCGGCAGAGTGGCCATGGAGCTGTGGCCTGGCGGGCGAGCGGAGAAAAGGCCAGCGCTGATGGTGAGGTCTTGCTGCTCAATCACAGTCTGCCGGAGCAGAAGAGCAAAGGCAGCTCGCCAGATGAAACACAATAATGACTTCTCAAATGCTACAACTGCGCCTAGGAAATGGAGAGGGAAAATCGGACAACTAGCTCTGTTTCTTTTCCATTTCCGCTGAGAAAAGAGAGACGGTAGGAGAGAAGGATGTGATAGGGAGTGAAGGAGAGATGAGGGAAGGGGAGAGTCGGTATATGGAAATCTCGGACGGAGCAAATTGAGGCATTGACACTGACAGTACAACTCTGACAGTTTACTCATTATAGCTGAGATGTGTCCTGCCAGTATTATAGCACTGTCAGTCAGAGGCACGCTAATCAGACACACCAAATATGTGATTAATAAAACATTTCTCTGAATTATGGCTTATGTCTGCGCTCAAAATGTAATACAAAACCTATCATCGTGTTAGAGGATGTGTTACGAACAATCTGAGCCGAAGCCATTCTAGTTCTGTAATGTGACATTTTTTCGTTTTCGAAGATCCTCATGAATGGGAATTGTTTGAGTGCGTTGTCTTTTCAAAAAGCACTAAAGTAATTGGATGTGCTACAAAAACTATGTGGCTCGCCATGGTTTCTCACTCTTCAACAGCATGTGTGTGTCATCAAAAACTGCACTAGAAATCAGTTTCTCTTGGAAAATGAAGTTACTCATGATTTATTGGTTGTAAGGGCCCATTCTTACCGACAACTTGCTTTCTTTCTCAGTGAGTATGTTTACATGGACACCAATGATCCGGTTTTAATGCGATTAAAACAATACTCTGATTAAGAGTCTACCATGTAAACAGCGATTGTTTTTGATTGTTCTAATTAAGGTCATAATCAAACTAAACAGGACTCAAACTAGGACTAATCTGATTTTAGTCGCAATATTTATCGCATAAGACATGTAAATAACTTAATCAAACTATTACCATTGTGTAGGATTTTCATCGCATTTTGCGACAGGACAGTCTATACACACATGGCTGTTTGACACTATTCTCTGCACCGAAAAATTCGGTGAAAGACCACAGACACCTGCATCGTGCACCTGCACCTGCAGACACCACGAAATGCTTTTTTCATACAGCGTTCAATATGAAATTCTATTAAAATGAGGGCCAGAATTAAGAACACATTGGGCCCTGGGGCTATAGCAAATCCAAGGACCCACTTTTATTTGTTTACCTCTCTAAAAATTATATTAAAATTCCCTTAAAATTACAACAAAACGATATATATATATATATATATATATATATATATATATATATATATATATATATATATATATATATATATATATATTAATTCATAATAATATATTTAACCATATATATTTATAAATTAGTATTATTATCCACCATTTATATTTGATTATCATATGTATGTTTCTATTTTATTAACGTAGACCGGCAAGTAGGCCATACAAAATTAAGTAATGACATTATATGAACCTAAAATTAGAAATTAGTGTTTTATAATAAATACTTTAAATAGGGCTTTACCTTTAACCAGCTGACCATAAATCCCTATAATGATAGAAGGATATCTTTAAAAACCATGCTTCTAATATCCAAAATATTGTGGTCTTCTGAGTTACAGAAGGGTATAGCATCCTTCTTTTATTCTATTTTATTTTATTTTACTTTATTTAATTTTACTTTCTTTTTATTGATTAACTGATTGATTGATTGCATCAGATATATTGTTTGATGAAAGCCAGCACCAATATTTCATTGCTCCATATTATTTGTGTCATTTTCATAAAAGGGCAAAGTAAACGTTCATAAAAAAAAAAAGTTTGCTTTCCAACTGGTTCAGCTAGACTGTAACTAGCTGTAGTACTAGCTGTAACCGCCGCCGGCCGAGACTGCGCTTCAGTTATGAGTCCACTCAGCATGATTCCACCTATCTCTGCTTCTGTTACTGCATGTACAATTTAATCAATGATTAAGACTGTTTGAATTGTATTTTTTGTTTTTGTCTACCTTTTTGTTTTTGTTGTTAGACTACCTTTGACTTGACGGTTTTCACTGTAGTGCCAAAATAAGGGAGTGTCCTAGGAAAATTGGGACATCTGATCACCCTCATGAGTAACTAAAACAGGGCTATTCAATATTCTGATTGGGCTACAGCCACTCGTAGCCCCAGTTTAGCACCGGCATCACTGTTTTTGAACAGAGGCGAACCAAAAGGTACTTCACATTATCTACGAGAAAGCATAACGCACAGAGGCGTTTCCCGCATCTTAGTGCAAACTAATTCTTCAGCCAATCAAGATTCCTCTTCTTCCGTGGGCCCTGGGGCTTCAGCCCCATCTAGCCCTTATGTTCATCCGGCCCTGCCTCCAGCAGTTCCTCGCATCCAATATCTCGTTTGACATGAGGGGCATGCATAAAATGTTCCTGAATGAAAGTAAGTGACAAACTGCAGTTAAATTCGACAAATTAAACATTAAACACCCCTAAATTACATGAAAGCTCTGCAATGCAAGAATGAATTTTGCTTTTCATAATATTTTATTGTATATGTGAATGTAATAATTTTGCATTAAAGACTGAAATTTTTTTCAAACATCAGACTTTTTTTGTTTTTGTTTGCAGTAACATGCACTGAAAAATAGCCCACAATAAAAGCAGAAGGAAAATACATTTAAAATATGATGTTCATATGTACATGACGATGATTTCCAATAAGGAAGCTACATGACTGAGGCTGTCAAGTCAAGAGTAATGCAATTCAAATATTGTATGTTTGCTCTTGAAACATTGCAGAAGAGTGGAAAAGCTCATAAAAAATAAAAATAATAATTTGAGTGAAATAATCCAGGCACTGCAGACTAAAGCAAAGTTTGAATTGTGGCTCAGGTGCAATGTAAAAGATGGGTTTTTACTAAATAAATTCCAGACTCAGATGAGCTATGATGACTATAGAAATAAAACGAGATTGCAAGCATTCCCCTAATCCATATAGATGTACTGTAGTATTGTAAACCCTCCTGTTTTTGTGCCACACAGGCATTACAATTTATACTCTGAAAAAAAGGTTCATATGGCTGCCATAAGAGCAGAAGAAGAAGCCTGAAGAAAAATAAGAAATGGAACAGATACAAAATGTACCTGTGTGTAAAAGTGTGAGAGGAAGGGGATTGGTAAAATGAGGTGCCGGATCCAACTTGTTTCAGCACAAAGTAAGCCCTGATCATAATACAATGTTATCAAAGCATACTACAAAATGATTCTTTTTATTTCCTAAAAGAAATTGTGTATATTTTACACTATTCACTCACATAGTGCAAACATGTGATGACTATTTAAATAAGCTTTTAAACAATCCCTTTGACTCCATCGACATTGTGATATTATAATTTGTAAAGAAAGATGCTCCACTAAATTAAAATATTTCCACTCTTGCCATGTGCTGCTAGTTTAAATGTTGGATAACAGCCTGCTATGAGTTCTACTTCATATTTCTATTATTGAAGTTACTCTTTCATGAGAGCTGAGTGCTTTGACACGTCAAAAAAAGGAAAAGAAAAAATCTTTAGTTTGTTTGCTAGAGGAGCATTACAAGCTTTTTGATATGTGCAAATACAGTTTGTTTTATCTTGAGAAGCCAGCTGCTAAAGCAGGGCTGGATATGGGAATTGAAAACAAATGCAATTTGCAGATTTATTTTCTCCTCTGTCACACAATCCCCTTCAATGTCACTGTCATTTTGTGTGCCGCACGCCTGCTCACGACAGCCACGCTTTTATACCAACAACCAGAAAAAAAAAATCCATTCTTCTCATGAGCTTGCGCTATTGAAACCGGGTTATGTTCTTTATTGAGTGCAAACCCTCAAAGAATTGTAATCAATATAAGCTAAATCAAAACTATACTGAACTATTACTGGTAAAGCAGAGACGTCTACAAGTGAACATTCAACTGGGATTGACTTTGATGAATATTATAAACATTGAAGTGCTTTGAGAGGCTGTATGTTTGAGCTAAGAGTTCATTTCACCAACCTGGCAGAATTAATGAGAGAGTTCAGGAAAGTGATTTCTTCCCTCTTTGGGATGTCGAGGTGATGTATATTCACAGAATGCAAGTTTCTGGAGGGCACATTCATCTGCAGAAGTGAGAACAGATAAGGAGCAAAGCCAGAAGTTGCTTTGTAAGCAAACATCAGAGCTTTGAATTTGATGCGAGCAGCAACTGGCAGCCAGTGCAAACGGATGAGCAGCGGAGTGACATGTGCTCTTTTAGGTTCATTAAAGACCACTCGTGCTGCTGCGTTCTGAAGCAGCTGAAGAGGTTCGATAGAGTTAGCTGGAAGCCCTGCTAGTAGAGAGTTACAATAGTCCAGTCTGGAGAGAACAAGAGCTTGAACAATGAGTTGAGCCGCATGTTCAGATAGGAAGGGTTGGACCTTTCTGATGTTGTAGAGTGCGAATCTGCAGGATCGAGCAGTTCTAGAAATGTGGTCAGAGAAGTTTAGTTGGTCATCAATCGTTACTCAATCGTTGCAGTAATGGTTGCCCCATCCTTTCGCATGTTGAGATGTTCATAATATGTGTGTGCTGGCGCTCACCGGCTGCTTTATGTGCACACGTGTCAGCTTAAAGGTAAACACAGCAGGTAATCAAAAGCACTTTATCTATATTTGTTACACAGTTGGCATGAAGTTGGAACAAAGAAATGTTATCTGACTAACATCTATAAGCTAAATGTATCTGTAAAAATATTCAAAGGCATTTATTTTCATAAACCGTATGGGCGTGAATGTGTGTTCTGATTGGCTAAAGTAGACATCTCATGTCACATTAACACACTCTGTCCAGCCATCTTCCATCTGCATTCACACAGCGCAGCATTCTGGCAAATTAACGGTAGTTACAACTTCAATTTCTGGAAAATAGCCAGAACAAAAAAAGGGCCCGTTTACACATACAGACCACTGTGATTGCCCTGGCTCAGTCCCGCTTGTCAGCAAGGTACATTACATGACACACACACATGAATGAATGTTATATAAAAATAATAGTTTTAAGAGTTCCCACTTAGATATGCTTGGCATTTATAGCAGGTTTGGCATGCTGTCCTGGGAGAGAACCCTGAGCTCGGAGATATTTGAGCCCAGGGCTCCCGCCCGGTCTAGAAGCATATCAGGGGATCCGAGATCAGGTAGGTCTCGATCGCTCCCCCTTTAGAAGGGGAGAAAAAGGAGGAGATGGGGTGGAAGGGGGGATTCTTCCAAAAAGAAGATAGAGCAATAAGGAGAAAGTGATCCATTTATATTAAGCTAGAATCATTCTGATTGGATTATTACTGATTACGGATGAGTGGCCAGCAGTGCACAATCATATCACATGCTCTTCTCGAAATTAGTTTATGAAACTTCACTTGTTTTACAGTTGGTGGTTTACTACCATTATTTGGTACGACTGCATTCATACCAGAAGTCTAAAGTCATAATTGAACTTAACAGAAATTGAATTAGACATGGTTCATGCATATATTAGTAGCATTATTGAAGTAAACACCGCAATCAAACTATTACTGTCATGTAGTACTTTTTGCTGTATTTTCCGACAAATGTGGCTGTCAGTAAAGAACCACACACACACACACACACACACACACACACACATCACGAAATGCGGAAGTTTTTTCTTTCCATTCGGCGTGCATTATTAAATTCCATAACACTCACACCTCACTCCTTATTTGCGTCTAATTCCCCAGTTTGTTGCGAGGGCATGAATGCAATGTTCAGGAGTTAAAGTGAAACTGCCGAACTGCAGTTAAAGTCTCCTAAAATTACAGGAAACTCTTGCATGAAAGAACTTGAACACCTTAATTATATTATCATCTATTAAAGCAAATAACTACATTAATGAAGTCTGTGTGAGCGTAGTCAGTATGTTGTCAAAGTTAGTGAAAGATCCAGAAGGGCATCCTGCTGATTTGATTCAGAAGGGCACTTGTTTGTCAGACGCTCAAGGGTTTGACTTTCATTTTCCGTCTTTCATTTTAAAAAGCACCCGCTTCATTTTATTTGCATTCATCTTACTTGAATGCACTAACTCTAAATGTGCCTGTTTGTTAGATGGGGAGCTAACATTAATCAGATTCACTCTAGTGAACACATAAAAATCATCATTATAATTTACTCGAGTGCATGCACCAATGTCTCGCGCCCCCCTTAATAGGTTCTGGCACCCCTCTTGTGGGGTGTGCCCCATAATTTGAAAACCCCTGCCTTAAAGGTGCAGCATATAAGTTTGACACCCAGTGGTTGAACTAGGTATTGCACTCCTGGATCATAACATGGCCCAATTCCAATTTTATTTTTTTACCCCCTCCCCTTCCCCTTGAAACAGAATGTGAAGAGTAGGGGCTTCAAAATTTACGCCTAAGAAATACACCTGAACACGTCATCATATGTCAATCTCTTGCTTCAAATGTGATCAACGACTGCTGTAGTTATTCCAGTTGTGTTATGTGTTATTATTTATCTTCAGGAAATCACTGAAGGCAATGTTATGTTATCATAACGATATAATGTGGCAATAAAATCATAACTGTACTATGCATTTACACATTATGAATATATTAAAACATATGCTTGTTTGTTGTAAAGATTCGTAATAATGACAAAATAATAATAATAATAATTTATGGATCTCCTGACTTCCGTGTGCATCCATGCTGCTGTTGTAAAAGGTGTATTAAGGGAAATTTTCTTATCCCTTGGTTTCGAGTGTGGTCCTGAAAAATCTACGTTTGTAGAGATACCTAGCCCCTCCCCTCAGCCCTATGCCTTCAAGCTAAAGAGAACTGGGTCACCCCTAGCCCTTTAAAATGAGGGGAAGGGCTAAGATTTACATGAGTGTGCCAGACTATCGAGGCCTAAAGGCTTATTTGAACCATTTTCTAATAAAAAACAACTGCACACAATAGAAGGAATATTTTCTTTACTAAAAGGAGTTTTTTGTCATAATATCTGAAAATTACGTATTTTTTAAATGGTTTCTATTTCTCACAAGTGAACAACAATCTTCTCAGGTACACCTCATGTGCTTTATTCAGTATTAAACGTGAATAATGTGAGTTTGAATGACATTTATTGCCATGCTACTGAAAGCAGCTGATAGTTCACTTCAGATCTTGAAAATAAAATAAATCATTTTAAATTGAACTTTGGAACTGTGACTTAGTGTAAGCAAACACCTATCAGTGATTCAGCATGTGCATTTAATAATGTTAAAGAGGTTTAATATGTATTAATTAGATTATAAACCTTACCATTTATTTGGAGTGCAGTACGTGCACTATCCTGTGCTTCTGAATGACTTTATTTAAATTTATGTCATGTTTCGTCTGGTGCAAAAAATCAAATTGCTTATCACCCTCAATCTCATCATGTAGCGTGTTGTTAGGACACTTGGTTACAATGTAACCTGCTCACCCAATGTTTAAGCTTGCAATCTTTATATTATTTGCAAATTAAAAAAACACCTCATGTGGAACTCTGAATCTGCGTCTCATTTCTGGACTACTACTGCATATCGGACGTCGCATTGTGGGCACAAGCCTTTAGACCCTTTCTGACTGAATTTATTAAATATGCTGTTTTCCGTGAAGGCAACCCAGGGTGCTAAAATATATATATGTTAAAGTGGTGGGGGGGGGGGGGAGAGTTAAAAGAACTAAAACAAAGACATTGAGGCAAACCGTTCAGGCACGTAATACACATTTTTCTTAAATATCTGCAGATATTATGGTATGTTTATGCTTCTGAAGAGTCAAAAGCTTATATAAAGCTCTCTTAATGTATAATGAAAAAGTAGTCCCTGCATAATACTTTACTTTTATGATCTTTTGTTGACATTACTGTGGTTCTTTTTAAGTTTATTTCCTTATCAGTGATGTACATTAGAGTTTTGATACATCTGTTTTAATAAATAATGTTTATTGCATTGCTTTAGCTTCATACTGTATGTGTTACTTTTGATGTGTTTAGTAGTTGTATGAATGACGTTGAGCATCTTTTTATATCACTATGCGTTTCTGCTTGCAGGAAAAAGTTGCTTGTAATGAGCTTTTGGTGTAATGAGCTTTGTATAGATGTTAGTACTTCAAAACATTGGTGTATGATAATATATAAATGAAGAAATATGGTAGTTTACCATGGAATTTTGAGACCTCTATCATGATTTCTACCATTTGATTAATCTCAAAATTCTGGCAAAAAGTTGATTACTCAGTTAGCTGGATTTGGTTATTGACGATTTGACATGATCAACTATAAATATAAAATTTAAATTATGTATATTATTTAAACTTATGCAATCTGCACTAAAATAAAAGTAAAAGACTGTCACCTGGTGGTTCTAAGAGAACATTTATTGATATGAACTTTTTGATGCAAACGCATACATACACAATATTCGACTTTTTAAAAAAAAAAAGGGTAATAATTAATGCAGTCATGCACATGTTTTGACCGCTAGTGTGTGACTGACACCTTTAGCAATATTAAAATGCTTTTTTGATGCAAAATTAATTTATACAGTTATTCCTTACGCCAATTTAAAAAACTTGAGTAGGCCGAGGCTACTTTAATAAAAAAAATCTTCTAAACTAAATACATTGATATGCATTGAAATACATGATGAATATTCTTGACAAGTAAAAGTGTAAAGCCTGCAGCTCTCAACAAATGTGTAAAGTTATTGCGTGTCATATTTAACAAACCGCTTACTGCTAATTTTATGTAATTTTGCACACATGGATGTTTGAATATTAATCAAATGATGTCATTATGCTGCGGTGCCGTCAGCCAATCGTTGTATTGCTAATCATGATTTTGAGGATCAATAGAACAGTCCTTCACAACACACTTAGATTTCAGTTCATCCAGACATTTTAGTCTGGTTCGCAAACTTGTTTGAAGAGGCAAATTAGCCAGAGATCAGTTATTAAAAAATGAAAAGATCCAGGATGTGCCAAATCATCTTGGATCATTTAAGTGAGATATGAAGAACGGACCCCAGCTTGTGATTCATGAGTGTTTTCTGTTTATTTTGCTTTCTAGTTGCATCATGTTCTCTGCCTCGACAGCTTTTAATCTTGAAAAGTTTAACAAAGTGTCTTTTATTGAAACTTTAATAGTTTGAGTTGGGCAAGCAGCTCTGTCACCCGGCACAAAATCCAAGAGAACTTTGCGAAAAGCCAGATGAGATCTGTTTCGCATACCTCCTTGAAGCCAACTTAGGGAGGTGTTCTAGGCTATTCCCACCGAGAGAAGGCCCCAGGGAAGTTTCTTACACTAGAGGGACTATGTCTTGCATGTGAATGCCTCGGGATCCCCTGGAGGAGCTGAAGAAGTGTCTGGAGAGAAAGAAGTCTGGGGTTTACTCCTGTGACTTGGCCCCAGATTTAGTAGCAGACTATGAATGGATGGATGGACTAGAGAAATGAACAGCTATTTTTTTTTCTGGCTCTGAGTGCATATTATTGGCTAATGTCTTTCATGTGATGAATGAACGACTCAAACCAAGAACTCAAGAGGTTGTTGGATCAAATCTTTATCTGGCCCTGATTGCAGAGGATTGGCTAATGTCTTTCATGTGATGAATGAGGGATTCAAACCGAGGATTCGAGTGATCCTGGATCAAATCTTGTTCCGACTCTGACTACTGATTGACATTTACATATGATTTTGTTTCACATGATGAACGAATGACTCAAACCTGATAAAACACTCAAAAAAGGAACATCTTCCACTCCAACTGCACAATGTGTGCAAAAGTTAATGAACGAATCACTCCCTGAGGGGTCTCATTGTTCTTGAATCACATAAAAGATAACATCTAAAATGAACAAATTGTTCAAGAATGACCCCTCACTAATGGGTAGTTGAGATGATATCAAGAGTTCACTCTTAGCTGATGATTTATCATAAGCTTGTTTGGCATGCTGATCTGGGAGAGAGAGCTCAGGTTGAGCGAGAGGGGAGATTGAGCTCTGGCGAGGACCAGAGCCGGCTGTGTTCTTGCTGTGGGGCAACTAAGCTAACCATTGGGCACCTGTGCTGCTCAATCTAGGAGAAAAGATAAATGTGGAAATAAGACTGTGGTTGTTTATAGTAACTTAGGAATCATATGATTAGAGGATCATGATTAGCTAATGCGGGACCGGCTGTGTTCAATCATAAGCATGTGATCCTTTGGAAATTCGTTTATAAGTAAACTACACACATTGTGTTGTTCATGCAAAATATGGTGAAAACACACACACACACACACACACACACACACACACACACACACACACACACACACACACACACACACAAAACAGTAATGGCAGCACGGTGGATCAGTGGTTAACACTGTCACCTCACAGCAAGAAATTCACTGGCTCAAGTCCCAGCTGGGTCAGTTAGCATTTCTTTGTGGGTTTCCCCTACAGTCCAAAGACATGTAGACTAAATTGGCCATGTGTGTGCATGTGAGAGTGTATGGGCGTTTCCCATTACTGGGTTGCAGCTGGAAGGGCATCCGCTGTGTAAAACATATGCAGGATAAGTTGGCGGTTTATTTCGCTGTGGAAACCCTGATAAATAGAGGGTCTAAGGTGAAGGAAAGTGAATTAATCTTATATAATATGTTTAAGCTTAAAGGTGCAGTATATAGGATTGACACCAAGTAATTAAACTAGGTATTGCAGTTCAGATATAAAACACTGGAGAGAGTTGCTCCAACAACTCCACGCATGTGCAGGTTGTCAGATTGATGAAATCAACAGGACCAAGCCTGCCTGACTATCAAGCCAACACCAACAACACACGATAAAGGAAGTGTTCCCCTTCGGTTGGGGAACTTCAGTGCCATGAAATGGGAGGATTCGGATCAGAAGCCGCTTGTCTGGAGAGTATTGAACGGGCCAATGAATGAAATTAATTGGCAGCGTAAGCTTGCGCAGGTGTGCGGCATAGGCAATTAGCCCAGCATATAAGCACACCTGAGCCAGCAGACGCTATCCTTTTCGCTTCAGATCCTTTCTGAGTGAGTCGATGAGGGTTCCTCTTGCTGTTCAAGCACTTCAGAGCGAACGAGTGTGTCTCCCGGTCCAGAGTGGGTCTTCGCGGTGGCAGACGGTCGAGCTGGGTTTCTCCCTTGCCTGCGGTTCTTTGGGTCCGGTCCTCCAGAGCGGTGCGTATTGTTGCAACTTTCCTAAAAGAGCAACACAGTCGTGCAGCACGTCCTTTTCAGGATGGCGCTCCGACTGTGCGTTTTTGGATGCGGGGGTTTCCTGGCTCCGGATGATGGACACGATCACTGCATTGCATGTTTGGGGGTCCAGCATGTTAATGCGGTGCTCGCGGGCGGTTCATGTCGTCACTGCGATGCCATGACCGTTGCACAGCTAAGATCGCGGCCAACTTTCGCAAGAGAGCGAGCCACCCCAGTTGCCTCCTGTTCTAAAAAGCAGAGGGCGCTTGGGCAGATCTGAGGGTTTCAGCGGGAGATAATCCGCCGCCCACGGGCTCGCGGACCTCTCGCTCCTCACGGCGCTCCATCCAAGCTTCGGGTAGTGGGAGTGATCCGTCTAACCAGATGGTAGCTCTCACACTCGCTGACACCGGAGATCAGATGTCCTCCGCGGCATCGGAGGGTGGGCTTTCATTGTCCGATGATGATCCAGACCCGCTCGCCCCCTTCGGGCTGGTGAGCGCTGTCACTACGGATCCTGAAACGGACATGTTAGCCGTGCTTTCCCGGGCTGCTTCGGCCGTGGGTTGGAGATGGTTTATCCCCCAGCTCCGCGGCCGGACCGACTAGAGGGGCGTTCCCTTCTTCCCGGAGGTGCACAGTAGGCTCACGCGGTCTTGTAAAGCACTTTTTTCTGCTCGTGCTGCGTGTCCCTCCACCCTAACCACTCTTGACGGTGGAACAGCCAGGGGCTATGTGGCGATTCCTCAGGTTGAGTGCGCGATGGCGGTAAATCCGCGCGGCGCCTCTTCTTGGCGGGGTCCGCCTCGTCTCCCATCCAAAGCCTGTAAGTTATCTACCTCCCTCGGAGCTAGAGCTTACATAGCTGCGGGCCAGGCTGCTTCCGCCTTGCATGCGATAGCCACCTACCAGCGCTACCAAGCGCAGGCGCTGGCCGAGCTGCACGAGGGTGGGTCCAACCCAGGCTTACGAGCTTCGCACCGCCGCCGACTTAGCTCTTCGGATTACTGAGTCCGCTGCGTGTGCGTTGGGGAGGACGATGTCCACATTAGTGGTCCAGGAGCGCCACCCCTGGCTGATATGCGCAAAGTCGACAAAGTCCGCTTTCTTGACTTCCCCATATCCCCAGCCAGGTTCGGCGACACTGTCTGTAAATTCACCCAGGAATTCAAGGCGGTGAGAGAGCAGTTGGTGGGTGATGTCTTATCGGCGGTCCGTAGCCCGCTCCGCCCGCCGTGCCATTCATACCTGCTCCTCGCCGAAGGCGCCCGCCTACGAGAGCTGCTCCGCCCCCGCACACGCCTCCGGCGAAGCGAGCGCGTCGGGCACCTCGGAAGCAGGCAGCCCCCCTGCCCAGAACGCCGCTAAGTCCGGCAACGGACCGCGAAGCGCCCCTGGGACAGGCCATCTGGAGAAGAGGGAACTTGCTCTTTCCCCGCTGGAGGGCGGGGCTCCATTTCCAACGGCACTTTTTACTGCCATGAAAATATGAGAGAGCTCTTTTCCACTTCCCCGGATGTGACAGCCCGAAATCTGCCAGTCTGGGACGCTATGCTTTCTAGCTTGCAGATTCGGTGCGTTTCGCCAGTGGCTCACGAGCGCTGGGAGGACGGTCTCCTTTCTCCCACCCCTCGAGCCTCCCCTCCGGAGCTCGGGTACGGAGTGAGAGCAAATATCTCACCTCCAGCTTTTCCGTGGGACCCGTGCGCTTCCCGGATCAGCACACCCACTCCGCGCTGCCCCACTGCTGGTACGTCAGCGATTGTAGCGATGAGTCCATTAGCGAGAGCTCTGCCTGCCTGGTTAGCGTGGGCCAGCTCTTCGCGGTGGCTCATACGCACAATCAGACTCGGCTATGCGATTCAGTTCGTGAAACGGCCCCCCAAGTCTCGGGTGTGTATTCACCAGGGTCAGCCCCCTTTCCGCCCCTGTCTTGCGAGAGATTGCTGTCCTCCTGGCGAAGGATGCAATCGAGCCGCTCCCTCCAGCCGAGATGGAGTGCGGGTTTTACAGCCCACACTTCATCGTGCCCAAAAAGAGTGGTGGGTCACGGCCAATCCTAGATCTGCGCGTTTTGAACCGCTGCCTGCACAAGCTGCTGTTCAGAATGCTCACGCAGAAGCGCATCCTCCGGTGCGTTCGTCCTCTGGGTTGGTCTGCAGCATTAGACCTGATGGACGCGTATTTCCATGTCTCCACTCTTCCTCGCCACCGTCAGTTTCTGTAGTTTGCGTTTAAAGGTCGAGCTTGGCAATACAAAGCCCTCCCCTTCGGGCTCTCTCTGTCTCCGCGGGTCCTCACCAAGCCCGCGGAGGGTGCCTCAGCGCCCCTTCGGCTCGCGGGCATCTGCATACTCGATTCTTTACGACTGGCTGATTTTTGCCCTCTCTCGGAGCAATTGATTATGCACAGAGACAAAGTGCTCTGGCACTTCCACCTGTGGGGGTTTCAGGTCAACCGAGAAAAGAGCAAACTCGCCCCCGTGCAGAGGATCTCTTCTCTCGGGCTGGAGCTGGACTCGGTCACCATGGCAGCGCGCCTCTCCGGAGAGCGCGCTCAGCTGATGCTGTACTGTCTGAGAGAGCTCGACAGTAAAATAGTGGTCCCACTGAAACTATTTCAGAGGCTCCTGGGGCATATGGCATCCGCAGCCGCTTCATGCCGCTCGGATTATTCTATATGAGACCACTTCAGCACTGGCTTCACGATCGAGTCCCCAGACGCGCATGGCACGCGCGCGCACACCGAGTCTCTGTTACTGCGCTGTGTCGCCGCGCCCTCAGCCCTTGGAGTGACCCCTCGTTCCTACAGGCCTGGGTGTCTCTAGAACAGGCGTCCAGTCTTGTTGTCGTTTCAGCAGACACTTCCAACACGGGCTGGGGGGCTGTGCGTTGCGGGCATGCGGCTGCGGACCTGTGGAAAGGTACCCAGTTGCATTGGCATATCGCCTGGAGCTGTTGGCAGTGTTCCTCGCTCTCCACCGTTTTTTTCCGGTGCTGGAGCGGCAACACGTGCTGGTCAGGACGGACAGTACGGCGGCGGTGGCGTATATCAGCCGTATAGGGGGTATGCGCTCTCGCCGCATGTCTCAGCTCGCTGAAATCGCTGCATGCCATTCATATTCAGGCAAGCTCAACCGTGCAGCCGATGCGCTCTCACGGCAGCCTTGCGTCCTGGAGAATGGAGACTCCACCCCGAGTCTGTTCAGCTGATATGGGCGCGATTCGGGGAAGCCCAGATCGATCTGTTGCTTCCCCCGAGATCGCTCATTGCCAGTTGTTCTTTCCCTGACCGAGTGCTCTCGGCACGGATGCACTGGCTTACAGCTGGCCTTGGGGCACGTGCAAATACGCCCCTCTGGCTCAACCGGACCTGGATGTCAGAGCTCTCCCTCGCGATAGCCCTCCCCTGGCAGTCCCTTCGAGAGAGCACCTACTCTCTCAGGGACAGGGCACCACCTGGCACCCTCGCCGATCTTTGGAGATTTTTAGACGCGAGGAAGACTTAGGTAACCTCCGATTGCGGTGGCTAATACCGTCACTCGGGCTAGAGCCCCCTCCCTGAGCGCGCCTATGCCCTGACGTGGAGTCTATTCACTGAATGGTGTGTCTCTCGCTGAGAAGACCCCCGTAATTTGCCAGATCAGTGTTGTGCTTTCTTTACGCCGAGAGAAGTTGGAGAGCAGGCTGTCGCCCTCCACACTCAAGGTTACGTGGCTGCCATCTCCGCTCTCATAACGCGGTGGCTGGCAGCACCATGGGAACGCATAACCTCATCATCCGGTTCCTCAGGGGCGTTAAGCGAATTAATCCCCGCCCCCTCTCATGCCCTCTTAGGATCTCGCCCTCGCTACACAAGCCGCGTCAGATCCCTTCGATCCTCGACTCAGTATCTTCTGTCCCTGAAGACAGCTCTGCTGGTCACGTTGATATCGATTAGAGGGTCGGGGACTCGGAGGCATTTTTCGGTCAGTGACTCGTGCCTGTAATTGGGCTGGCTTTCTCTCACGTCCTGAGACCCCGCCCGCGATATGTGCCCAAGGTTCCTACCACTCCGTTTTAATACGAGGTAGTGAGCCTGCAAGCGCTGCCCTCGGAGGAGGCAGACCCAGCCCTTCTTTATTGTCCAGTTCGCGTTTTGCGTATTATCCGGACCGCACTCAGAGTTTAGATCATCTGAGCAGCTCTTCGTCTGTTATAGCGGTCGGCAGCAGGGAAGTGCCGTACCGAAATAAGTTCCCACTAGATTGTGGATGCCTTCTTTCACTATAGATGAGCCGCGTCCCCCGAGAGCGCGTGCGCACTCCACTCGGAGCTTCGCATCCTCTCGAGCGCGCGCACGCGGCGCCCCTCTAACAGACATCTGTAGAGCTGCGGGCTGGGTGACACCCAACACATTTGCAAGGTTTTACAATCTGCGAGTGGAGCCGGTTTCCTCAAGGGTATTAGGTAACCCTTGGTGATTGAGGAAACAATTCGGTAGGGTGTTGAAACACGCTTGCTGCGCCATTTTCCCTAACACGGAGATACGTGCGCCTTTTTATCTGTCAGTAAAGTTCCCCATCAGGTGAGCCCTGCAGATTCCTCCGTGGCCCCCAGCACTGACTCAGCGGAGGAGTCACTTGCTGGCCCACTACGTTGTAGGTCTGCCCGCTGGTCAGCCCGCGTTTTGGGTAAAGGTGTCTGCTATGCGTGATCCCCACTAGGCGATCCCATATGCTTATTCCGCCACGGTTAAGTCCCCCCCCCTGGGCGGACCCGTGTCTTCCCTCCCCGCTAACCACTCTTTTGCTATGCGTACTCCCCCTTTTAGGGCTAGTCCATATGTAAATTCTGCCATCTATCCCCCCTTGGGTAACGGATGGCCTCCGCAGCGTCCTCCCTATCGGGATTGCACGCTTCCCAACGTACTGTCGTATTTCCTAGAATTATCTAGATGCTCACGACTTCCCAAAAATATATCTAAATCCGTAAAACTTCTGTTGAAGTAGGATAAATTAGGGCCTGGGACACGTTGGAGGACCGCGCCCCCCATGATGTGGGTGTGTCACGCTTGCTTGACTATCTCCTCATCGGGGGTGTTGGTAAGGTGCAGTCATTATGGCGCTTTCCATACTTCTCCCATTTCATGGCACTGAAGTTCCCCAACCGAAGGGGAACGTTCGAGGTTACAGAAGTAACCCTTCGTTCCCCGAGGAGGGGAACGGAAGTGCCATACTCCGTCGCCATAATGACTGTCCCTTAGCTGTTTGAAAGGATCTTCAGCTTAAAAGGATGGCGTCTGCTGGCTCAGGTGCGCTTATATGCTGGGCTAATTGCCTATGCCGCACACCTGCGCAAGCTTACGCTGCCAATTAATTTCATTCATTGGCCCGTTCAATACTCTCCAGACAAGCGGCTTCTGATCCGAATCCTCCCATTTCATGGCACTTCCGTTCCCCTCCTCGGGGAACGAAGGGTTACTTCTGTAACCTCGAACGTTTTCCATGCTAGGAGTTTCCATGTCAAAAGGAGAGCGACACCTGCTTTTTCTGACAATGTTCACATCAATGTTACCGATTTTTGTAGTGCTAAAACACTTAAATCCCTCAGAAATATAGAGCTCAAACAATATGTAAAAAAAAAAACAACAACACAGAAGAATCTTCAAGAGTTCTTCAAGGGTACATTTTTTGTACCTAAAAGTACAAAAGTGTTCCTCTTAAAATTTGTAGGTACTAATATATACTTTTGAGGTACCAATATGGACCCTTCAAGTACAAACGTGTTCCTTTTGAAAAGGTACCACCCCAGTGACAGCTTACAAACCTTTTGTTTTTTTCTGAGAGTGTATGTATTTGTATGAATGAGTGTGTATGGATGTTTCCCAGTACTGGGTTGCAGCTGGAAGGTTAACCGCTGTGTAAAACATATGCTGAATAGGTTGGTGGTTCATTTCGCTGTGGCAACCCCTGATGAATAAAGAGACTAAGCTGATGGGAAATGAATGAATGAATGAATTAATTTCGCACAGGCAGCAGACAGATTCAACCACATATTGTGTAGTAGTGACAATGATGTCACTGATGATGTCAAGAGACGGTCTCCACCATCGCTTTACACATTTTTCACTTTAAATACTCCTCTGTGGGTTGCTGCTACATATCTTGAAATCATATTATTAAACTGAGTCACTGTCTGGTTCCTTTACACAAGAGAGCGTCACGCACAGTGCCGTGTCCTTTTCTACGAGCAGCGAGTGATGGAGGGCTCACGTCACACTCCACATGGCCAGAGACAGAGATCAGCCAGGCCTGACAGGAGGTTGGAGGAATGACGGACGGCAGATGCTGAGCTCCAGACTATAAGCTCATTGAGTGGCACGACAGAAAAAGTGGCCTGTAAACTATCAAAAGTGTGGGATGCATTCAGGTTTTTTTTTTCCTGTGCTTATGCGATAACTAATATTGGGAAAAATACTAACTAAATAGATAAATGTAAAAATTACAAAAAAATAAATAAATAATAAAAATAAATAAATACAGCATCACGGTGGAAGTGGGTAGCAAAATTGTCTCACAGCAAGAAGTTCGCTTGGCATTTCTGTGTGGAGTTAGCATGTTGGAAGGACATCTGCTGCGTAAAAACGTGCTGGATAAGTTGGTGGTTCATTCCGCTGTGGTGACCCCGAATTTATAAAGGGACAAAGCCGAAAAGAAAATGAAAGAATTAGTTTGCGGCTGGAAGGGCATCCTCTGCGTAAAACTTGTGCTGGATAAGTTGGCGGTTCAT
Source organism: Danio rerio (assembly GCF_052040795.2). Taxonomy (NCBI): domain Eukaryota; kingdom Metazoa; phylum Chordata; class Actinopteri; order Cypriniformes; family Danionidae; genus Danio; species Danio rerio. Next base: position 45,893,682 of record NC_141023.1, on the reverse strand, counting down.
TTCACTGTGGCAACTTCAGATTGATAAAGGGACTAAGCCGAAAAGAAAATGAATGAATGAAAAATAAATAAATGCATACATAGAAAAATTAATAAATGAATATTAAATAAATCAAATAAATAAATAAATGTGTATATCTAAAAAGAAAATAAATAAATGTAAAAAAGTAACTAAATAAACAAATAAACAAATGTGAAAAATATTAAACTAAATAAATAAATAAATGCATAAATATAAAATAAATAAATACTAAATAGATAAATAAATAAATATAAAAATACACAATAAATAAAATAAATAATTAAATGCATACATATAAAATAAACAAACAAATGTAAAACATACTAAATTAAATAGATAAATTAATTAATTAATTAATTAATTTGAAATAAATAAATACGTAATTACAAAAATATTAAATAAATAAATAACTACATACATATAAAATAAATTAACAATAAATAAATAAAATAAATAAATAAATAAATAAATAAATAAATAAATAAATAAATAAATAAATAAATAAATAAATAAATAAAACTGTTGAATACCAATAAGTAATTCAGGTTTAAGGTTAGCGTTATTATGCGGGTTAAGTTTAGGGTAAGTTAAGCGTAACAATCAATAATTAATCATAATTACTATAGTAAGTACACAGTGTAAAACAGGGATATAGCTTAAAATAGTGTTGTTCTATTTTAACAGTGACAGCTTGTCATGTTGAAAATGTATTTCAAAGGGGATTTTTATGGATACTTTAAGTCTCACAGTCAAACAATATACCAGTCTTATTGCAGTATATGCAGTTTTAATGCTTTTTGTTTGTTTGTTTGTTTGTTTGTGTTTTATACCATTTCAACTTAGGTTTTTTTCATGGTAAGACAATTACAATTAGAGGTAGATTATACAAATTTTTAACAATTTGGTTGAATTTGGTTTAACAGTGTCAAAAATCTCTTCAAAGTAATCAAAGGATTAGTAAAATTAATACTGACATTTTAAATCGACAAGTTAATAGTCGCCTGAACAGAGATCAAAATCCCATAATGCAGTTCACAATTGTAAATAAATGGATTGTATATGGTTACTGTAAGGTCCAATTAGTTTACGTTAATGTATTTAATATTTCGGATTAAGAATGAACAATACTTGTACAGCACTTATTTTGACATTTTATAATGACTTCCATAATTCATTCATGTTGTTTTCAGCTTAGTCCCTTTAATAATCTGGGATTGCCACAGCAGAATGAACCACCAACTTATCCAAAGTATGTGTTACGCAACTGATGCCCTTTCAGCTCCAACCCATCACTGGGAAACATCCATACACACTCATTCACACACATACACTAAGGACAATTTAGCCTACCCAAATCACCTACACCACATGTCTTTGGACTTGTGGGGAGAATGGAAGCACTAGGTAGGAAACCCACGTAAACATGGGGAGAACATACAAACTCCACACAGAAACATCAACTGACCCAGCTGGGGCTTAACCCAGTGATCTTCCTGTGAGGCGAACGTGCCACCAACTGCACCACCATGTCACCCTCCATAATGAAATATTAAAAATCCAAAGTTGTGCTTGTTAACATTAGTTAATGACTAACGTTAACAACAATGATCAAATACCACAATACTTTTATTGTTCATCATTTTTAAATTAACTTAACATCAACTATTTACTATTTGTTTTAGTCAGGGTTAGTTTATCGTTTTAGCTTAATATATTCAACCTAGGTACTACAAAAAAGTGTCAAAGCTTAGCTTTACTAAACTAAACAAAAATATTGACATTAAATTAAGAAAAAATCTGTATATAGGAGTATTTATACACTGTAAAATCCAACAGTCAGCTTTATCTAATGAAATATGTAGTTAACTCAAAATTGACTGAAAGTTAGTTCTACTCTTTTGAAAAGAGTTAGAAATTAAATATTTTTTTAAAAAATTAAATACCTCATTACTTCAACTTAAATGGAATAAGTTCACAGTACCCATATAGATTCTTTTTTTTTTACTCAAATGGGTTGTAGCAATCGGTTTCCTCAAAGGGTTTGTGTTGCCTTATCTTATTGAGTTTTACAGTACTCAGTTGGTTTGAGTTCTCTTCATTTTTTAGGTTTAATTCACTAAATTACATAATTTAATCAAATGAATTAAGTGCTCACAGTACTCATTAGGATTAGTTTTTGAACTTAAATGGTTTGTTGCAATCAGTTTACTCAAATGGTTTGAGTTACCTTAACTTGTTGGGTTTTTTAGTGTATAAACAAACCAATTAAAATAATATCCAATTCAAACTCTCAAAAAAATGAAACCCACAGTATTTAATACTTAATTGATTTTCCACCTTCCACATTCCACATTACCTTACACGTATTATCAACATTACAAAGCATAGCATAGTCTAATTTCACTTGTAAACATTGACAGAAACCTTTACAATGATTTTAACAACCCTGAAAGCATACAAGAGGTTTAAAGGTTAAATGATGTATAAAAATAGCCAGCAACATTTGCGCAAACACTATCTGAGGATGGCGATTTGAAACTTATTTAAGATTTGGTTTTATCTGTCAGGTGACCTTTTCTCAGGGCCGCACAGCATTATTCGGCCCCAGCCGGAATCCATAAATCCTATTCATTCAAGATATACAGCCGCCGCTAAAACAGTCTGGCCAAGAAGTAAAGTATCGACAAGCTAAATTGAGCGTGATGTTTCATTGCTCACCATTTGCCATTCTTCCAAAGCCAAAGTGACGCAAGTCAAGTTTTTTCAATGCCACGGTCTGATCAGCATCTCCGAGACTCTCGTGCATGGTTTCATCTCTCTAAACAAACTTTGGTTCAAATCCCGGAGGAACGACAGCACTATTTACAGCAGTCTTTAAAGATACAAAGAGGAAAAAGAGCCACGAATCCCCTGACAGCCAATTGTGAATAAAGAAGCTTTCTGCGGCTCGGACGAACATCAAACGCAGATGAGCTGCATTTCTCAGGTGGCAGATGGTGCTTTCAAAAACACTGTTAAAATTCCAGATTAACACCCGCTCCCAAAATAAATGATCTATGACAAACTTTGTGTACGTTTGTGCGTGATCAAGGCCTCTCATTGTGATGGTGATAACAGGGAACTTGACAAATAAACAATAGCTGAGCATGCAAATGACTGCGCTATCTGCAGTCTATGGAGAGCACTAGAGAATTCGTCCAGAAAACTGCATTGACAGTATTGACAAAGTTTTATTCATGAATATCTTCCTTTTTGATGTGCCAAAAGTGTTACTTTTAATATTACATAGCAATAAACTGACCTAAACTAAGCTGAAACATGGTTAACTTATTTTGATCATTTAAATGAGCAAAAACCTTGTTGTAATGATGGATTTGACAGCAAGGGTAGGGTTCAAATGCAACATTTATTAAGCTTATAGTCAGGCAGGCAAGGTTAGCAAATGAGCAAATGGTAGCATAAAAATAATCCAAAAGAATAGTCGTAACAAGTGAAGAAGTTGAAGCAGGCGGCAAAGCTAAACAGTAAACAAACAAGGGGTCAAAACACAGCAAGACCACACAGGAAACACTGTGTAATGCTCACTATAAATAACAAGACTCAGCACTGGAAGTGTGTGTGTGATTGATGTCCATATAGTCCATGTAATCAGTGGTGATAAACTGCAGCTGCGTGTGTGTAATCTGTCACGTTAACGTGATCAAAACAGGAACAAAAACAAAAAGGTGCGGATCCAAGTGCAGATATTTATTTACAGTGAAACAACAAACAAACGACAAAACCAGAAACTAAAACAGAGACAAGGCTCAGAAACAATAACACTAGACTTAGGCAAAATTACAAAAACACGATCAGGAACAACAAACTATGAATACAAGACTTACTGGATACTCGGACAAGGAAGACAATGTAGACAAACGAAGCGATGCAAAATGAGAGCCTGGGTGGCGCCGGCAGGGCGAGGAGCCAGGGTGGCGCCGGTAAAGCCAGGAGCCGGACTGGAACTGGCATTGTACTGCGCTCTGGGGCTGGAGCCGACACTGGCGGGCGCTCTGGGGCTGGAGCCGACTCTGGCGGGCGCTCTGGGGCTGGAGCCGACACTGGCAGGCGCTCTGGGGCTGGAGCCGACACTGGCGGGCGCTCTGGGGCTGGAGCCGACACTGGCGGGCGCTCTGGGGCTGGAGCCGACACTGGCGGGCACACTGGGGCTGGAGCCGACACTGGCGGGCGCTCTGGGGCTGGAGCCGACACTGGCGGGCGCTCTGGGGCTGGAGCCAACACTGGCGGGCACACTGGGGCTGGAGCAGACACTGGGGGGCGTTCTGGGGCTGGAGCCGACACTGGCGGGCGCTCTGGGGCTGAAGCTGACACTGGCGGACTTTCTGTGGCATGAGCAGTCCTGTTCCTACGCCTCCTCCGTCTGGTGGTTTGAGAAGGGAGAGCATAGTTAACAGGAGAGGGAGCTTCCTCTGGAGCTGGAGTCGACACTGGCGGGCATTGTGGGACTAGAACAGACACTGGTTTATCACACAAATCCAGAAGGCTCTCCAGAGACTCCGAAAAGGGTGGTCTCCAAACAGCCCGATGCGGATAAGCCCGCAACTCCAGTCCAGCCTTTCTCCTCCCTCCCCTAGACAAATCAGCTGGGCTGATTTTGCAGGCCTCCCTCCTCAGGGTTCTCCTCTTTCAGGGCAACAGAGAGAGGGGAGCCAGAGATCATTAAAGCTGCCTCAATGAACCGATACAGGTTCCAGTCCTCCTCATATGGTGGCATTTGGGATCGTACTGGTTCCAATAGTCCTCCCCGAAAGAACATCATGAGCAGCATATCGATGTGAGAGCTCTTTGGGGCTAGCTCCAAAAATTCTTTAATGTAACGCTCTATAGAGCGGTTACCTTGCTTTAGAAGCATAATTAAATTGTCTGCTGGATCCATAGTGATCGCATCGTTCTGTCACGTTAGCGTGATCAAAACAGGAACAAAAACAAAAAGGTGCGGATCCAAGTGCAGATATTTATTTACAGTGAAACAACGAGGTGATCAAAATACAAAGTAACAAACAAACGACAAAACCAGAAACTAAAACAGAGACAAGGCTCAGAAACAATAACACTAGACTTTGGCAAAATTACAAAACACGATCAGGAACAACGAACTATGAATACAAGACTTAATGGATACTCGGACAAGGAAGACAATGTAGACAAACGACGCGATGCAAAACAGAGGTGAAATGGTTGTATAAATAGTCCAGATAATCAACGGTAACACAGAACAGATGAGATGACAGGTCAGTGTAGGTGTTCTGGTGTATGCGCGTGGTATGTATGAGAATGTAGTTTTTCCTGGGATGCTGTAGCGCCTACAAAGTCCTAGTGCACTACAGCGCCCTCAGGTGGTCACAGACAGATGTGACATAATCAGGAGGTAAACTGAAACTGGTGTGTGACTGCAAGGCATGATGAGATTTGTAGTCTGGTTCAGTAGCAGACGTAATGTGTAGAGTGCCCTCTAGTGTTTCTAGTGTGCATTCTACTTAGTGATTGTGACAGTTGTAATGACTTATTGATCATAGATTTTTTTTTTGGTGTTACTAGTGCATAACTTGAGCAGGATGTTGCTGGCTCCTGTTCTGAAAAATGTCAGAAATTCGTGTTTTGAGTTCCGATACTTATTTTTTAATGTATCCGGCATTAACTTGTGCATTGTGCATGCCTAAAAGTGTGTGTCTGTGTGCGAGAAAGACAGAGAGAAACAATATTTTCAGCCAATCGGCTTTCTTATATTTACAATCACTCTTATTGGTTGGCGATTGTTTTGCGTGCATTAAACAGCAAAAATAAATAATGGCATAGTGGCCAACCTATTTGTATTTTCAGAATTGCAAAGAGGCAGTCAAGAATATTTTCTTTCTATTTACAATGAGTTACAATGAGTAATTCTGAAAATGAGTCTGATCAAATGAAATCTTGAAAAGATGAAACTGCACGAATGGATCAGGATAGCGGGAGACAGAAGCAAAGCGATCTCAAGTCAGCCAGAAAACATGACAGAAAAAGAGGTAACTGTGGGCGCTTCTTGAATATTAGACTGAGCCATTTAATTATTATTTTTTCCCTTGTAACATAATAGGGAAGAGAACTGAATAATGATTATTCATACAAATTATGCTTGTAGCTACTTGTTTTTTTATTATTTATGACTGACCTATAACATTATTTATTCATTCATTCATTCATTTTCTTTTTGGCGTTAGTCCCTTTTGTTAATCCGGGGTCGCCACAGCGGAATGAACCGCCAACTTATCCAGCGCGTTTTTATGCAGCGGATGCCCTTCCAGCCGCAACCCATCTCTAGGAAACCTATAACGTTATATGGCACTAAATAATTAAAGACCACCCAGAAATGTGATGCTCTTTTTTTGTGCTATCATCATTTAATAATGTCATGTTCTGGGAAAACTGAAATTGTTTGGTATATGTTGGTCACATTACCTTTTATTTCCTGGATTTGTTTTGGGAATTATTCACTTACAAATAAAACACTGGGTGTAGCAGCATGTCTCAAGCTGCCTTTTGACCTTCTTCTTTTAAGTATAAGCTGGCACAGCAATTGGAACCTAATTGACCCTATAGTTATGCAGACTGTGGTTCAATATCAGAAAAGATTTGATCCTAATTCTTGAGTCTTCACATTATCGAGTTATCCATTCAGCCAGTGGCTGCACCAATGATTGACAGCTGATGGTGATCTGTCCACACAAACGTTTCCATTTCATACACTTAGGTTTCAGGGTGAAAAGAATGAAATTGTATCTTGCCCAGCATTTGTGAGTGCCTGCTGTCTGCATTGCAGTTTCTATACGAACACACTTTCATCATTTTTCATTTCAATTGCCCATGTTACTCTATTATGACGCCTGTTGCAAAATGTCTGAAAGTGAAAGGGGCTAAAATATATTGCCTTTATGATTGAACAAATCGCTTGTCAATCAAACTGTTGGCGAAGGGTCAGTTGTTTCAAGACTTCCCTAACACATTTATGTTGTAGCGATGTCTATACAGCGTTGCATTTTTTCGAAGGCAACATTGCTACATATGTGCTCGATTCATTGTAACAACATAGGCTGTAGCAACGCTGTTGTGTGACATTTAGCAACCATAAGACAACGTTCTTACTACATGTAATAATAATGCTTTTTTGCTGGCAGTTTAGCAATACTTTTAGCTTAGCTTAGCTTATTTTATTATATTAGACCGCTATTATCTCGCTCAAAAAAGACCAAAGTATAACTAGTGCTAGTTCTGTGTCTATGCTCATCGTATATACCCTCAGTCACTATTCTCTATATTCATTCATTTTCTTTTCAGCTTAGTCCCTTTATTAATCTGGGGTCGCCACAGCGGAATGAACCACCAACTTATCCAGCACATGTTTTACACAGCGGATGCCCTTCCAGCTGCAACCCATCTCTGGGAAACAACCACACACACACATTCACACACACACACACACACACACACACACATATATATATATATATATATATATATATATATATATATATATATATATATATATATCCCCATTTCATCTCATATCAAGAAAAAAATACCCTTATTTAGTCAAGATAACAAAATAGAGCTCTCAAAATCTTTATCATTTCTGAAAGACATATTCGGCCTCCAGAGAGAAAAGGCCTGCTGGGATGCACAACAGAAAAATGGGATAATTCACTATGTATTGACCTTTAAACAATGGGGTGCATCTCCCGCGCAAACCATCATTCAGCTTTAGTTCTTCTTTATACAACTTTGACCATCATGAAAAAAAATGAAGTGGGGAAAAAAGCAAAAAGACTGCACTTTTCTTTGGCTTTGTGTATGTTTTGAAAATCACTCTACTAAGTCAATAGGACCTGGGAAATGAAATTAGGCCATTATGCACTGGTTTCCATAGCAATAACAAGACCAAGTGATCCCTTAGTGTCTCTCAAGTACTTTACTGATGGCCTCGCTTTCTGATAACCCTCATTCCTGACACACTTCTGCTGTTTTCATGACGTTTTATGAGTTTGCTCTCAACATGAATGCTCCAAAAGAAGCCATAAGCCTTGCTTTAATGTGAGACACTGCAGGCAAATGCACTGTTTATTCATGCACATGTCACTTCTGAGATTTTGAGCTTTTCATAAAGTGTTTTTTTTTTTTTCAGTATAAGGCTAAGAAACTAAAATCTGAAATACTCTTTTAAATACATCGCAGGCTCTTTTGTTGCAATTGATCAATTTGTGTCTGTCGACACAAAAAAATAGCCACAAATCTCCAGCAAATCTTACTTATACTAAACTGTTCAGTTTTATTTATATGTTCTATAAAGTATATAATATATATTTTATAAACTGAGACACTCATGCATACTATAGCAGATTGCATACAAGTTTTTATTCTACAATAATTTGTGAAGAAATGTTTATTTTATCACCCATTTTCAAAATACACAGAGTAAAAACCTTTAATTGTAATATTTAGATTCTAATCTCATCTAATGTTCAGATTTTTGTTTTAAAAAATGTCAATACATAATGCTTCATTTGCACATTTAGCCTATGAATCTCACGAAACAAACAAACAAATAAATAAACAAATAAATAAATAAATAAAAACAATATATATACATATTTATTAAATAAATTAAAACAGGCATAATAATGCCATTTGAATTTTAAAACCATCAATTCCAATAAAAAAATTCAAACAAAATAATAATAATAATATGTATAAAGTAAAAATAATTTTGCTTAGTCCTACCTACATTCATCCAGTTGCTAAGACTAGGAGTATCCCGCAAATGCACAGAGACTCCCGGATGCCCGCAAATGAATGATAATCTTCCGGAAATCGCGCATCTCCCACCCGGTCCTTAAATATGTTGCACACCTCTCTCCACCGCATCCCTCCTAGCTTTTCAGGATTCTGAAACAACAATGCGAAGCATACACTTTTGTTGCATTTAATGAGGAAACATGCTAAACTTGGAGGGCTCATGCTGAAAGTCAGAGTAATGCGCTGTCTTTGACAGCTTGCGACTTCAACAGAGACTTTCTGAGTAAATTTACCTAAGACACCAATACTCTGATTTTAAAATGATTAAGATAATACTCTTATTAAAAGCCTACTGTGTAAGCAGCGATTTGATTATCTTAAAGGACCACCGAGTCACGAAATGTGGAGTTTTTTTTTTCCGTTCGCCATGCGGTATCAAATTACATTAAAACAAAAGTCGAAAGTTAAAAATGAAACACCCGAAATTGCATGAAACTCTGGAGAGCCTGATGCGACTAATTGTTTTATACTGAAACTTGCCTTTAAAAAGTGCTTCCTTGGTCTTATCCATATTTCTTGCATGTTGAACACACGTCCACCACAACAGGAAGTAAAAAAGAAAACCTGCAACTGCGTTAATTGCGTAAATTTTTTTCAACGCGTTAATTATTTCAAATTAATCGCATGCGTTAACGCACTAATTTTGACAGCACTAATATATATATATATATATATATATATATATATATATATATATATATATACTAATTAAATTCATTTTTTGCCGCTTTTCCGGGGCCAGGTTGCGGGGGCAGTAGTCTTAGGAGAGAACCCCAGACTTCCCTTTCCCCAGACACTTCCTCCAGCTCCTCCGGGGGGATCCGAGGTGTTCCCAGGCCAGCCGGGAGATATAGTCCCTCCAGCGTGTCCTGTGTCTTCCCCGAGGCCTCCTCCCGGAGGGACATCCCTGGAACACCTCCCTAGGTAGGCCTCCAGGAGGCATCCGAAACAGATGCCCGAGCCACCTCAGCTGACTTCTCTCAATGTGGAGGAGCAGCGGCTCTACTCCGAGCTCCTTCCTGATGTCAGAGCTCCTCACCTTATCCATAAAAGTGCGCCCTGCCACCCAAAGCTCATGACCATAGGTGAGGGTAGGAACGTAGATTGACCGGTAAATCGAGAGCTTTGCCTTTCGGCTCAGCTCCTTCTTCACTGCAACGGACCAGTACATCGACCGCATTACTGCTGCCGCTGCACCAATCCGCCTATCATTCTCACATTTCATCCTTCCCTCACTAGTGAACAAAACCCCGAGATACCTAAACTCCTCCAGCTGGGGTAAGGGCTTTCCTCCAACCTGGAGATGGCAAACCACCTTTTTCCGGTGGAGCACCATGGCCTCGGACTTGGAGGTGCTGATTCTCATCCCAGCCGCGTCACACTCGGCAGCAAACCGCCCCAGTGCATGCTGAAGATCCATGTTCGATGAAGCCAACAGAACAACATCGTCTGCAAATAATGAACCGGACACCCTCCAGCCCAAGGCGGCGCCTTGAAATTCTGTCCATAAAAAATATGAACAGAATTGGTGACAAGGGGCAGCCCTGCCAGAGTCCAACATGCACTGGGAACAAATCTGACTTATTGCCGGCAATGCGAACCAGACTTCTACTCTGTTCATACAGGGACGGGATGGCCCTCAACAGATCGCCTCTGACCCCATACTTCCCAAGCACCCTCCACAGAATGCCATGAGGGACACGATCGAATGCCTTCTCCAGATGCACAAAACACATCAACCCTCGAGCACCCTGGTGAGGGTATAGAGCTGGTCCAGTGTACCACGGCCCGGACGACAAGTGCATTGTTCCTCCTGGATCCCAGGCTCAATTATTGGCCGGATCCTCATTTCCAGTACCCTGGCATAGACTTTCCCCGGGAGGCTGAGGAGTGTGATCCCTCACCTGTCCCCGACCTCCATGCGATGTTGTAAAGACGTGTCAGCCACGACAGCCCCACAGCATCCAGAGACCTAAGATACATATGGTAAATCTCATCCACCCCTGCCGCTTTGCCACTGCGGAGCTTGCAAACTACCTCAGTGACCTCAGCTTGGGTGATGGGTGAGTCCACCCCTACATCTCCAGTCTCTGCTTCCTCGATGAAAGACATGTCAGTGGGGTTAAGGAGATTCTCAAAGTATTACTTCCACCGCCCGACCACATCCTTAGTCGAGGTCAACAGCTCCCCATTTCCACTGTAAACAGCGTCGATGTGGAGCTGCTTTCCCCTCCTGAGGCACCGGACAGTTTCCCAGAATCTCTTCTGGGCCAACCGATAGTCTTCCTCCATGGTCTCCCCGAACTCTTCCCAGGCCCGAGATTTTGCTTCCACAACCACCCGGGCTGCAACTTGGCCCGTTGATACCCATCAGCCATCTAAGGAGTCCTGCAAGCCAACTAAGCCCTGTCGGACTCCTTCTTTAGCTTTATGAAATCCCTTACATCCAATGTCCACCACCGGCTTCGTGGATTGCCGCCCCGACAGGTACCACAGACCTCACGGCCACAGCTCCTCACGGCCAGTTTCTGTGCCTGACGATCAGGTTGTCGTGGTCCTATGCAGGGGAGCTGTAAAAATGATAAATATATATTATTTATAATATATATATATATATATATATATATATATATATATATATATATATATATATATATATATATATATATATATATATATATAATGTATATATAATGTATATATATAATATAATATAGTTGGCGCAGTAGGTAGAGCTGTCGCCTTACAGCAAGAAGGTCGGCTGGGTCACTTGGCGTTTCTGTGTGGAGTTTGCATGTTCTCCCTGCATTCACGTGGGTTTCTTCCGGGTGCTCCGGTTTCCCCCATAGTGGTACAGGTGAATTGGGTAGGCTACATGCGGTACAGGTGCGGTACAGGTGAATTGGGTACAGGCGGTACAGGTGAATTGGGTAGGCTAATTGTCCGTAGTATATGAGTGTGTTTGTGTGAATGAGTGTGTGTGTGGATGTGTGCCAGAGATGGGTTGCCACTGGAAGGATGAAAAACCTGTGTAAAAACCTGCCGGATAAGTTGGCTGTTCATTCCGCTGTGGCGACCCCAGATTGATTAAGGGACTAAGCTGAAAAGAAAATGAATATATATATATATATATATATATATATATATATATATATATATCAAAAATGTGAACTAAATTTAGTGTACAAAAATTATATTTTTTTTTTCTGATTGCTTTATCCCCCAAATTATAGATTTTTTAGGGGCCAAGCACCGTAGGTGCGTAGGCACCTATTGCTTTCGTTAGTGTTCTTATTATTATTATTATTATTATTATTATTATTCTTCTTCTTCTTCTTCTTCCGTTTCTTCCGCCGGATTTGAATGGCAGCCCATATAGGCGTATGCGGGAAAGTTGTATAATTTGGCACAATGATAGAGGCCAGTATTAACATTAATCAGGCCAATTATGAAGTCTCAAAATCAAACTCTCTAGCGCCACCACTTGTCCAAACGTTCACATATGTTTATCATCATAACTTTTAAACCGAATGGGCTACAATCAAAATTCTTTTTTCCTCTGATTCCTTGGCTCAGTCCGATTCAAACCCACCCTATGACGTCATTTTCCGTCATGAATTTTTTCGCGCTATTTTAAATTTTTCGAAAAACCTATTTGATCGAACTCGTCCTAGGCCGTGTCTCCGATTTTCACCAAAATTGAATCACATGATCTACAGACCATGCCAACCAAAAGTTATGGAATTCAAGTTAATTTGACCAACCGTTTTCGTTTAACTTACGAACTAATTTAACGTAGAACTTGCGAAAATGTACTTGAGGCGATATCTCTGTAATGCATTCACCGATTCACACCAAACTTGGTGTGTGTTATGACAACTAGGGTCTAAGGTTAATTGCGGAGTTTCGGCGCACTGCCCCCTAGTGGTCCGGAGATACTAAAAACTTGCTTTTTGGCTTATAACGTCTCAACCTTTGGTCCGAAACTCATGAAACTGGTCTCATTACATCCGGCAGAGCATGCCGAGTCGAATGATGTCTGATTTTCACAGGTCAGCCATTTTGGGCGTCGCCCATTTCGATTTTTGGCCCAAAATGCTATATTTTACCAACACATTCACATATCATTACAAAACATGGTATGCATCTTCAACCCCATGCCCTGAAAGTACTCAAAAACGTATGGAGCAGCGCCACCTTATGGCCAATAGTGCTTGGCCCCTTAATTGCTGCTTGCAGCTATATTTTATTATTGTAATTGTTTTACGTTTTTTTTTTGTCCTAAAAATGTTTGCAAATTAGCGCATAATATAAAGCCTCTGAGCCACATTTATTACAAAATAATAATAATAAAAAAAAATTGCAATTCGTAATATTATCAATCGACTGTGCAAGCATGTTGATAAAATATTACCTTATTTTTCACCATGTTTACTTGAAATGTCTTGGTTTAATACAGTTGCATTAGCACTGCCTTTCCCTTCATTCAGGTTACAGTTTCTTCCACCTTAGGCAGGTCTATTTGTCCTCTCGGAGACAAACAATGCAGATTGCTCGTTCATCTGAATCAGTATATAATTAGCTTATTCTGAGCTGAGGTCTTGTTTGCTGTGCCAAATGCCCAAAAGCACTGACTGATCGTATAATTCTGTAAATACAGGCCATACAAAAACAAGGGATTAAGTCGGAATGTAACACAATAAAAGTGATTTATATCATATCTCTTGAGATACGCAAGCCTGTCTGGGGGTTGGATTTTAATTGTGTAATCAGATGTGTACCTGCCAGATTTACAAAGTTCTGCATGGATACAATAAAGACTGGTCAAAAACCATGATTCTTGACAATGAATCAAAGGGACTGGATGGATATAATCAGTTTATTAATTAGTAATGTGTCTTATATTCAGTCATCACATGCTCATAGGTCACATTGCTGTAGTACTGTGCACAAAACAGAATTGCAAATAAAATAAAATAAAAAGTCTATGTTTTTATTGCATTGCCTAATTACTCAACATATTTTCATATATGTTTCTATAATTTCAAAACTGTGAAATTTAAAGAAAAAAAATGAGAAGTTTGCAATAATAAAAAAATAAAAACCTAAATTTACAGAAAATATGTCTAGAATTTTTACTGTAATTTTTGTAATTTCAAATTATATTCAAATCTAAGTAAAATAACAAACAATCTCTCTAAATTAACAGCTTGACTGTTATTTTATGTTCTATATAATTAACGACAAATTACAGCAATTTTCCTGTTTTATACAATAAAATTGTGTATTTTTGCATACTGTTTTTTTCCTTTTTTTTAAAAGTACATTTAAAATGACGTAAAATTAAAGTTACAAATTGTAATTACTTGCTCTGTTAGAAAAAAAAAATAGTAAAAAATGGTCAAATGACTGGCAGCTATGGCTGCCAAACAAAAACCATAAAATTACAGTAAAATTTCTTCGTTAAAATTAAGTGCAAAAAATAATAAATCTACAGATATTCTCATTAAAATGTTTACAGAAAAACACTTATTTTACAGACTTTTCCTAGATTATTACGATCTTCCAGCTGTAACCCATCTCTGGGAAACATCCACACATACTCATACACTACAGACAGTTTAGCCTACCCAGTTCACCTGTACCGCATGTCTTTGGACGGTGGGGGAAACCGGAGCACCTGGAGAAAACCCACGCAAACGCAGGGAGAACATGCAAACTCCACACACAAACGCCAAGTGACCCAGCCGAGGCTCAAACCTATGACCCAGCGAATATTTATTTATTTATTTATTTAATTATTTGTTTACATTGAGTGTTGTTAAAATGCAACCCCAGTGTAATCCTATAGCATTAAATAATAAAGACATTGATTCAATGATTTTGCAACGGCATTGCAACTTCCAAATTATTGTCACTTTTTGAATATCAGTTGATCAATAAAACATGGAGGTTTCCCTAAACCATGACTCATGTACTGTAAATTGTACAAAACTACAAAACATGTATCTTTTATAAAACAATCTTTCATTTCCACAAAGGGCTACATTCAAATTCAATGCTTATATTAATATGTTTTCTTGTTAAACGGACACTCTTTCAAAGGATGGTGTCCACATTTTTAAATAATTCAGGGTTAAACACAATTCATGTTGTCCTGACACAAATCAATTAGTCAACTTTTACAAATTCAAGTGGACTGAACATAAAACAATTAAGTCGTCACAAAACATCTCAAGAAATGAATTGTTTCAGCTCATTTTAATTGAACAAGCAGCAAAAACATTTTTATAGAGCCTATACATAATACTTGATTGTATATTTACTTTAGTTTGACTGAGGTAAAAAACAGCAACACAATTATGGAATCTTTTAAAAAGTATAAGATATATTTACACATTTGTGAACTGTTTCAAACAAACAATTAAATAAAAGTTAGGTGTTACAAGACCTTAGCCAGTTTTACTTCAATGTTTGAAAACTATTTTAAATATTTTTAAACAATCAGTTCCCGTTAAAGACAGATGATCACGCTGCTATACCGTACAGTCGCGTTGTTTGTTTGCCAAAACATGTTTACGAGCAACACGTGCTTTACGTAAAAATGACGAAATTTGATATTGATAGACATCTTCTGCTCCCCTCTTCTTCTCTCAATCCTTTTGTTACTTCCATGTGCCCATACTTGGGTCTCTCCCCTCCTCCTCCTCTCTCATCATTACGCATTCAGTCTCACTCAGCGCTCCGTTCAAGCGCCGCTCATTGCGCTCCAGACGCTCCACGCACCCGAGTGCGCAAGACCGCTGCTGATAACGATCGGTTATAATAGTAGAAAAACACAATAGTGTTTATTTCAATGCCACACTTGAAGCGCTAGGAATCATACACATTCACACATTTGGACGCTCCAAAGCCTCTATTAACCAGCCGTGGCGCAGAAGTATCCTCAAACATGAGCAGCATCATTTCGGATGGCGGTGATGTTCTTGATGGAGATCTGCGTCCTGACACTTCATGACAAAAGACACACAACAACTCTATCTTTCAGCGTCCGATCAACCGTGGCAAAGAAGAGAAGAGAAGAGCGCAGGATGAAAAGCACTGGCTTACTGTTGGGCTACTTTTTAATGAAAGTTCTTGTGTGCGACGCGGAAGGAGAGCCAGGCAAAAGCCTGGATGGTGCGGTGACAGCGTCCGGGTCCAATGACTCCAGAGACGGGGAAAACGGCCTCTCCGAGACCCCTCACACTGAGGACAGGTGTCGGGGCTATTACGATGTGATGGGTCAGTGGGATCCTCCATTCGTGTGCCGGACTGGTAGTTACCTGTACTGCTGCGGGACCTGTGGATTCAGGTTCTGCTGCGAGTTTAAGAACTCCAGGTTAGATCAGACCACCTGCAAAAACTACGACACGCCGCCGTGGTCCATGACGGGCCGACCACCGCCGAAGATGATGGACCAGCACGACCCGACAAAGGATAAAACCAATTTGATTGTGTATATCATATGCGGAGTAGTTGCTATCATGGCGCTGGTTGGGATTTTCACCAAACTTGGCTTGGAGAAAGCGCATCGACCCCACAGAGAAAATATGTCCAGGTGAGTTGAACAGACCTTAAGTTTAAAAGCTGTTGAATGTTGTTTGTGTGACTACTGTAGAGCTCTGTGACAGTTGATTCTACACTATATATAAAAAAAAAACCTGGTTGCCTTAAATTTCTATACTACATGAAATTAACCCTATAAGCCAATTGAACTTATATTATAATAACTGACTTAAAACTGCATGCATAACTTAAAAAATTAAGTTAGAACATGATTAACTTACTTCATGATTGACTAACTTTAATAAGTTATAATGAACTAAAAACATATGTTGTCATGACCAATTGATCAGTTCACTTTTACAGAGAAGCCTTAATCTATATCAGGCTGTAGATTCTTTGTTGACATTTTTGGATGCTGTTGTAATCTGTGTTGTTATGGAGCTGAGCTGTTCATTCCAGAGGACAGAAAGAAAATCCACATGATTTTATTTATTTATTTGATTTCAATGACTGTATATTTGTCTTCATACTGTACATACAGCTTTATGACCTGACTGAATATGCATATCTATTGTTATTTATAAATGTTGTTGTGTGTCTGTTGTTGTGAAGCTGACAGTTTTATTCATTATGAAAGAAAAAAAAATACAAATGTAATACAATAATATCTCAGCTGTTAATTCTGACAACAACGCAAAAAATAAGCAGCTTTAACTAATAACTATTTAGTAACTAGTTCCACATATTTTTCATTTCTCTCGCTAATAAATGTTAATTGAATCTTTATCTTTTTTCAGTTGGCTGAAATTTGACTTCAACTTCAAACATATTATTATATTGTCTGTATTACTCATTCTGAATCTTGACTTGGATTTGAAAATAAACCTTTATTTAACATTTTAAATTAATTGTTGCACATTTAATAGAACATGCTCTTAACCAAGCCCAAGAAAGGTTATTAATTCCATTTTGCACTTCCAGCATTTCATTAATTGACATTTCTATAGTGAATGCATTCAGTCTGAGAATCTTTTACTTAAGAGTTTCAGAAGAGATTACACAATGTCACAATTTGTTGAGATGCCAAAGTCAGGGCAATCAAGTGTCGCACCTTTTTTTTTTTTTTGAGAAGAACTATACAAAAGCTGTCAGTGGAGTGGTATATGCTGGGTGTTTTTAACAGAAATTCATAGCTTATGATTCACAGGTGTTTATGCTTTCAAATTGCGTTCTGGGACCTTGATCTCTGCTCTGTTTGGATGTTGAAAATTTTATTCTGTAGTGTAACAAACTGACTTTTATTAACAATTTTTAGTAGTTTAAAAGATATATTGTTTTAGTTGGTCAGTACTTTATTTTTTACAGTTGTATTGAGTGCACTATCAAGTACTTTAGTTACTAACATGCATTTTTATGACACAAATATTTACCCAAGGTAAAAAAGTGTTTAAAAGGGCAGCACCTCAGTGAGAGCTTTTCTACCTTCTGTATATTTCATTACACTGTAAAGTTTCTGTTAATTAACAGTTTATATGTGATTTGCAAGTGTTTTAAATTTGTTTACGGGTGTGAATTGTATTGTATTATATCTGCTCTGCCGACTTTTGATGTTGAAAATTCAACTCTACAATTGGCAAAGAGACTTTAATTGAACTATTTGTCATTTAAAATAATAAAGTGTATATTAAATTATATAGAGAGAAATAAGTCAGTAAAATAACAACAACAAAAAAAGTTTTTTTTAGTGTAATATATAACATCAACTATTTAAAAAAAATCATGATATCATGAGTCATATCATTCGATATAGATAATTATTTATTTTTTTTTACAATACATTTAGGAATATTAGGATTTTTTATGTAACCATTTAATTTATTTTACCAACATTACTAAGGCAGATCATTTTTTAAAGTCAAAAAACAAACAAAAAAAATTTAAACTAAATATCTTATAATAAAATAAACATTAGTGGGGTGACGCTGTAGGTAGTGCTGTCGCCTGACAGCAAGAAGGTCGCTGGTTCGAGCCTCGGCTGGGTCAGTTGGTGTTTCTGTGTGGAGTTTGCATGCGATTGTGTGAATTTCCAATGGGTGCTCTGGTTTCCGCCAGAGTCCAAAGACATGCGGTACAGGTGAATTGCGTAGGCTAAATTGTCCATAGTGTATGAGTGTAAATGAATGTGTGTGGGATGTTTCCCAGAGATGGGTTGCGGCTGGAAGGGCATCCGCTGCGTAAAAACGTGCTGGATAAGTTGGTGGTTCATACGGCTGTGGCGACACCAGATTAATTAAGGGACTAAGCCGAAAGGAAAATGAATGAATGAATAAACATTAGTGATAAAGAGACTCTTAAACTTAATAAATAAAATGTTAAAAAGTGTGTGCAATAGTAAAGCATAAATACTGAACAAAAAAAGCAAACTTAAGGTGTGAATATTAGTGATACAGTAAACCTCAAAGTCTGTCAACAAAACAGATTATGATAATCAAATCTGAGCTTTCAAGTAAAGGAATCCAGCCATCATTACTCAAATACATATTGTAATATGTGAAATTGTGAAGTTGAATGACTATATTACCCCCTACGTAAAAAAAAAAAAAAAAAACAGATGGGGTGCTAGTTGCTGGGATGCACAAGAAAAGAAACCAAAAAGCCACTCTAGCAACATCCTTACATCCTTTTTTATTTACAATCTCCTCACTGCTGCTATACAGCACTTAATTTCGCATGTTATTCTGACCTGAAGTGGATCCCTTGACCATTTGCAATGGATTTAGCACTTGAGCTACCCTGGAATCTCTTGTATAACTAGGTGATCATCAACCATTTTCTTAGAGAATGACAAACAGACAAACCATTGCTGCCACTCAGATGAAAGTTTATGGAGAAAAGTAAAAAGCACTGCAGTGATTTGGTGGGCTGTGTTTGTCTGAGGTAATTAGTCTGCTGTTATTACTGAAATGTGTATATTACAAAGAGTGAAGCAGATTGGTTAGTTCTACTTACATTCTGAAAAGCTCAGATGATTTTAACTAGGTGTGGCTGGAAAATGTGCGCGGTTCATGTTTGCGTCGCTCCCATATGTGCCTTGTGCAAGTCACGCGCCTCCATTGGAAATGACAAACTTACACCCTAAGCTTATAGGCTTTTTTTTAGCAGCCAGATTTAATAAAACTATAGCTTATATAACAAAACTACATACTGTATTGTCTTTATATCGATATTGGCAATGGTCTGTAGGCAATAAATATCAAAACTGATTTTATTGTCCAGACTTAACACCAACCCAGACAATATATCCTTTTAAACTATTAAAATGTTTATAAATGTCACTTTTTAAAAACTTTTTAAGGTTTAAAGTTGTTGGAAGAGAGATTAAAGTCCCACAATGCAACTCAAAAGCATAAATAAATAAAATAAAAACAAATCACAAAATATGAAAAAACTGCTAATTTATGGATATTTTTGGTCAAATATTTGTCATTATACTACTCCAAATTTAACTGAGCTATGCTATTTACTACATTTGTTTCATTTTCAATGATATACAGTATATCAACAATTGCCTCATTTGTGTCCATGTTTAGATTCTGTCCTAAGGACACGTATTTTGTTTCATCAAAGTTGATACTGTATCACTATGAAACATAACAGAGAATACTTTTGTATTCTGAGCTATCAATGAGAAAGCCCTAAGCATGACAGTTTTCCTCTGGGATGCCATTCAGTGCAGCTCAAGGCTTTCAAGGATCGCACCGACACCATCTATCACCATGACCTTGTGCTAGTTTTCCTACAACTTCAACTTGCTTTATTTTCCTGTCGATCCGTTTATCACTCATGCAGTCTACAACACTGACATGTTCAGAAGCAGGGAGTACACTTTTTTATATTCACAGGCAGACGTTTATCTGACGTTCAAGGTTTAGTAGGCCTTTTTGAGAGGTGGAATGTGCAAAGTAACGTTCAATTAAAACCAAGAAGGAAAGATTTGCCTGCTTTCAATGAGCGCTAAAAACCAGACATGCTTTCCCCTGAAGACACGGGATAAACCGTGAATAAATCGGCGAGAGAGAGCTGAAAGCAGTCGCACTACAAAAGACTGCCATTCAGGTTTTATTCATCTGTTGATCAGCAGTGTTTTAAACATTCATCAACATCTCCCTAAGTCTCTAATTATCTCCATATCGAGGCGCAGATTTCATTTGTAAAAGCGTCTACTCCAAAACAATCGAGCACTCACGTACGCTCGCATCGGTAAAGAGGTGTCCGTGACATTAGTAGGATAATGGACACTGATCTGTGTCTAATGACGCTAATATTTCAAGGACATTCTGTTTGTGCGGTGACCTTTCGCTCTATTTAGACTGACCTGAACAGGCGTGAGCACAATCTAAACTCACACTGGCCATAGGAAAACACCCACCATACATAACTATTCATTTACACCCTTTTAATTGAGGGTCTATTGAAAACTGCGCCATGCAGACATATTAAGGATGATTTAAACTGTACAAAAACAATTTCATTTCAGATTGTGCATGTTGGTTTCATGCATACATGTAGTGCATAATGTGGTTTAAAGACACCTTGAAATGCAAGTGGGGCTTTTATTTCTCTTAAGGCACGGTTACAATGCAACAATGAAGAGTTTAGATGCAGAAATCTCAACTGGATGTGTTTTTTTTCTCTAAAATGTGCATTTTTCTCAGGCTCTTGTGTGTAGGTTCAAGAATTTCCCTTCTTTTGGCAATGAATAGTTTGTTTTTATTGGTTTTAAAGTGAGACAACTGAACATAAACATAGTAGGCTGAGAAAAATGCTAATTTTAGAGGAAATTTCAAATGGCTTATAGAGGCTTTTGCATCTGAACTCTTTAAACACATTATAATTTAGTTTAATATTAGTGTATTTTGTCATCTGCCACTTTGAAGGCTTGAGTTCTTTAACTTGTTTACAGGCAGATCTGCTTGTAATGAGTAAAATACCCTGAATTTTACAAATAACTAAACAGTGTGTGGCGTAATTGTGGCTCAGTGGTTAGCACTGTCACCTCACAACAGGTTGCTGGTTTGAGTCCCGGCTGTGTCACTTGGCATTTCTTTGTGGAGTTTTCATGTCCTCCCCATGTTGGCGTGGGTTTCCTCTGGGTGCTCTGGTTTCTCTCACAGTCCAAAGACATGTGCTATAGGTGAATTGAGTGTGTATGGTGTTTCCCAGTACTGGGTTGCGGCTGGAAGGGCATCCGCTGAGTAAAACATATACCAGAGTAGTTGACGGTTCATTCTACTGTAGCGACCTCTGAAATAGAGACTAAGATGAAGAAGATTGAATTAATGAATGATAAACACTGTGCTGTTAACTTTGGTAGTGTGATTAAAGCTCATATGATCAGACTGGTCAGACGGTTGTGTCATCATTAATATTTACACAAAGCTTAAAGGGATAGTTCACCCAAAAATGAAAATTATGTCATCATTTACTCCTCATTTACCTTTTTAAAAATCTGTTTGAGTTTCTTTCTTCTGTTAAACACAAAAGAAGATATTTTGAAGAAAGCTGAATATCTGTAACCATTTACTTCTATAGTATTTGTTTTTCTTTTATAGCATGGATATCAATAGTTACAGGTTTTCTGCTTTCTTCATAATATCTTATTTAGTGTTCAGCAGAAGAAATAAAACAGGTTTGAAAACGGTGAGTTTATATTAATTTTTGAGTGTACTTTACCAGTGGTTCCCAACCTTTTTTTTTTTTTTTTGGACTGAGACCCCCTTTTCTCCTGGAAAATATTGTAAGGCCCCCTTCAACATTTAGTACTATTGTTGCTGATATAAGTTTGCACTGCAGTAATTATGACAAAAAAAAATGTTTTCAAATAAACAGTATGTTTATTACTATATCTAGATGTTTATGCTCAAATAATAACCTGATGTAAAATATAAAAGCAAAACATCAGTAGGGCCATTTGTAACTGAAAAACGTAAGCCTTTGGCCTTTAAATTATGGCCCTATATTAGTTGCCAATTAGGTGCTAATTTTTAAAAAGTTTTCTGTCAGTAGCTGTGACGTCTCTCATGTCATTTTGGTAGTGTGAATTCTTTTGCCTTGTGCTTGAAAAATGCTCTGGGCTTGTCATGGTTTTGGGTACGAGTCTCCACTTTGGCGCAGATAATGCACTGTGGCTTGGTCAGGGACTCTTTGCTTCGAGAAAATGGAATAAAACCATAGTTCAGGTAACAATCTTATCAGGTATTTTGTTTGGAGCTTCCTTACCTTGGTCCAGTATGCTTGGGTCATTAGTAGGACCAGACAAAATGTGTGGACGTTTTTGCTATTTCTGTGGAGAATTTTGGTTAAAATCTGTGAATTTTGGGAGTCATTTATTCATTTTCTTGTCAGCTTAGTCCCTTTATTAATCCGGGGTCGCCACAGCGGAATGAACCACCAACTTATCCAGCAAGTTTTTACGCAGCGGATACCCTTCCAGCCGCAACCCATCTCTGGGAAAGGATTTTGGGAGTATCAAAACTAATATATTAATATGTGAAATAAAAAAAAACTTATATCTTTTTAACTTTTATTTATTGTCTAAAATGCAAATCCAATTAGATTCACATTATTTGGTAAACAAAGCAACACACATTTACTCAAGTAAATAAACAGAATTAATGATAGGCTAAAATTATGCAGAAATCTGCGGAAAATTTGCGGAATTCTGCACGCACAGATTCCTTGTGAGCCTAGTCATTAGTATTAGCTGCTGAAGGCAAATCAGTGGAACTCTGTCTTTATTGTGGAGGTCAGCCAGTGGATAAAATGATCGTTCTCCCAACTGTCAATGGCTAAATATTTTTTTTAAATATAATGCTACCCACCACAGAGGTCGCTGAAGCTCCCTTGTGGGCCGGGACCCCCCTGTTGGGAACCGCTGTACTATACCCTTTAAGGCCGGGACACATCAAGGTGATGCCAAACAACAAGCATAGATGAAACCCAACTGTGCTGTTGCCTTGTGTCGGTGCAAAATACCCTCATGCAAATCTGTAGCATAGTTACATACAGATTGGTGTGTCCCAGTCCTTAAAGTGAATTCTGCTAAACAATGTTGATATTTGAAAGCACCAACACAAACGTCCATAACCCAAAAGGACCTCGCTCATTTTTGATATCTTGATTAGTTACTAGACACTAAAGGTGTGAACCTACATGGGTCTCACGGTTCAGTTCGGTTATGATTATGGATTCGGTTAAATTCGATATCTCGGTGCATCACAGTGCATTGACGATGCTTTCCATACACAATTTTATATTTTACTTTACAGGTGCTGTTCACCAATGAGTGACACTGATAAACAGCAGCCGCACAGTGTTGCCAGATTGGGTGGTTTTGGATAGGCATTTCAGCGAGTTTTGGATAGTTTTTGGCCTGGAATCAGTCAGCTACATCTAGCAACACTGCATGGTCGATCAAATCTGATCCATGATAGACGCGGTGGAGAAAACTTGCGCGCCTGGTCTGTATCTAGAAGTATCACTAAAACAGCCGAGAGAAGAGGAAAAGTCACCCCAGTCGGTCAAATGGGCCACGGTGTGAGAGAGAGAGAGAAATGGAGTGCTTTCATTCTGTCAATTGCAGTAAAATAGGGGATTCTACTGTAAGTGCCAGTGAAAGACTGTCCACCAAACACTCACAGAGTGAAGTTGTGCACAGCTTCTGTGTTTTTAAGTAGTTGGACCATTGTAAACACTTGCACTTGCCTCCCTCGCCATAGTAAGCTACGACGACATATAGCACATATGAAATAAATGACATCAGTATATAATAACCACCTATGATTATTACTGAACCGATACCAAATTGCACCGAAGAAACAATTAATTTTGACAGCCCTACTAGACACGCCTCTTACTGCTGATTGTCTGGAAATGTGTTTTGGGACTTTGTCCTGCTCAGGGGTAAAAATGTTTTATCAAATATTGCTTAGTGCAGGGGTTCCCAAACTTTTCAGCCTGCGACCCCCAATATGACGATGCCAGTGACTCGCGACCCCTAATATCCTGGTTATGAATGCAGAAACCTTGCATCACACACACACACACACCAATACACCCAGGGATATTCTTCGTTTAATGTCAGTGCGGTAAATGGGCCAGAAACATTAACCTGGTGTTATAAAATCAATCTGCGGCATCTGACGCTATTGCTGTGTCTTTAATATAATGTAATTACCACTGGGGTCGCAATCCAATAGAGCTAGTAACTATAAGCTACTATAGTAACTATATAGTAATTATAAACAACTATATTTTTTCTCTTCTGTAGGTTATGGATAAAATATGGTCATTCCTATATGATTCAATAATAATAAATAGATTTTTTAAAATCACCAGGCAACCCCCCCTTCATTGTCCCGCGACCCCTCGAGGGGTCCCAACCCCCACTTTGAGAACCCCTGGCTTAGTGCACCTCTAAATGTTACAAGTGTTCTGACCTGTGAATGTCAGAAATGTGCAATTTGTTCATTTTAAGAATAGTTATGTGTTGCTGTATATTTTCATCAAATATAATTACCATTACTGGAACTTTAAAAGTATTAAGTTTCTCTATTCTTTGAATTAATTTGGCAACATTACATGTTATGAGATATACAAGGCAGAAGATTAAGTAAAGTTTAACGTAGAATTGACTATCATCACAAGACAAACTTCTCAACTCCTAAGTTCATAAAACAGTAATTCAAAACCAGTGATGGTATTACAATGCAACAGTATTACGGGAGGTATTTTTATCATTAATGAGTAATCATATTATTGAATATTTTCCACAATGCTGTTACTTAATTTGACAGTTCACCCCAAAATGAAAATGCACTCTCTCTATACTCACAGTGTATCAAGTAAACATAAACCTTTATGAGTTTTTTTTTTTTTCTGTTTAACATAAAGGGAAATATGCTGAAGAACGATTAGAAGCTGCAGTCATTGACATCCATAGCAGGAAAAAGAATACTATGAAAGTCAATGGGTTTTTCAAAATATCTTCTTTTGTGTTCAATTAGAAGAAAAAGTAAAACGTTGGAACAAGTCAAGGGAGAGGAAATCATGAGCTAATTTTAATTTTGGTAGAATTTTTGGTATCTTTTTAATTACTTACTTTTATAATGATGTAGCTAGCATGTATTAATAACAACAATAACAAATATCCTTTTAAAAGGCTGCACGGTGTTTGGTACAGGTGAATTGAGTTGGCTAAATAGTCCGTAGTTTATGTGTGGGAATGAGTGTGAGGATGTTTCCCAGTGATGGGTTGAAAAGGCATCCGCTGTGTGAAACATATGCTGCATAATTTGGCTGTTCATTCTGCTTTGGCGACCCTTGATTAATAAAGGGACTAAGCCGAAAAGAAAAGGAATGAATGAATGAATGAATGAATGAATGAATGAATGAATGAATGAATTAATTAATTAATGAAAAGTATCATGCAAAACACTGTTGAAGTCAAATGGATTTTTATGCTTAAAAAAAGTTCTTCATTGGTGTCAACAGTTCCACATCATCTACCACAGTGTTTCCCAAAGTGGGAATCAGGACCCTCTGGGGAGTCATGGGACAATGAGCGGGGGTCACTTGGTGATTTGTAAAAATCTATTTCATTTCATTAAACTAGTAGAATTAACCTACAGAAGAAAAGAAAATAGCCACATAAAAAAGCAAATAACCTCTTAAGGCCCAAGGTGTTTTTTTACATGTATTTTTTTATTTCTCTTTGCTATTTTGGCTTATTGGAACCTAATTAGAAGTGTCATCTTTTGATATGATGTACTTTTAGAGAAAAATGATGTCCATTTATGTGGACTCGTGGTCCGAATTTAGATAAATCACTTTTCCTGACTGTTTTTAGTGCATATATAACATAGACATTTTTTTTTTGGAACTTACTTTGACTATCAGAGAGTAAAAGCAACATTTTATTCCCATTTTAGAAAGTTGAAAATAGGGGTGAAGACATTTTACATGCTGCAAAGCAGTTGCAGGATGACAGTGTATGTCTGTAGCAAAATATAAAACATTTAAAGTACTGTAAATAGCCATTTAAGAGCTAAAATGTGCTCTCCACGTATGTGGCCTCTCATGCCCTAGGAGGTTATAAAGCCATCAGCCTTTCGATTTTTTGCGACCTTTGGGGTCATTCCGTTATATTAAAGACAGAACAAGAGCAGATTGGTTTTATGGCACCAGGTTAAACTTTCTGACATCTTTACGGCACTCACGTATATTAAAAATAAACTCAGGCTACAACTAAACATGGAAGACGGTCTTGGGCCTATTGATATGTGTGCACTATTGTATGCAAGGTTTATATAACTACCTCAGAGGATATTGAGGGGCCCAAGTCACTGGCATTGTTATTTTAGGGGTCGCGAGTCACTGGCATTGTTATTTTAGGGGTCGCGAGTCACTGGCATTGTTATTTTAGGGGTCGCGAGTCACTGGCATTGTTATTTTAGGGGTCGTGAGTCACTGGCATTGTTATTTTAGGGGTTGCGAATTGATGTTTGGGAACCCCTGATCTACAGAACCTTTACATTCAATGTTCTAAGCTATTAAAATATTACTCGTCACACTAAGAAAAAAATAGTAGAACTTTTGACTGATAGGCTGTTTGATAGGAACCCCAAATGGCTGTTCTATGATGACATTAACATATTCTGTATACTAACAAATAATAATTTAATTACACCTACATTGAGAACAAGCAGAAATGGTCTGTGTGGTGGTGGACAGAGCTCTGAGGTTCGGATGTAGCTGTGGATTTTTAGTAAGTAAGTAATGTGTATTTATGTAGTGCATTTGTTGTGTTTGGACATACACCCAAAGTGCTTCACAATCATGAGGGGGGGGTCTCTCTCATTTGGATGGTGCGATGGCAGTCACAGGTAAACAGCGCCAGTGTGCTCACCGTACACCGCCTATTGGGGGAATGGAGAGACAGTGGCTATGTTTTCATCAAAAAATGCAAATATACTTTAATGCGAGAAACTGGATTATTGCATAAAAAACGTATGAATAAAGCAGCGTTTCCATCCAACAGCAAGTCAAAGCGAACAAAATCATCACTTGCTGATTAACTGGCACCAAATTTCAACAGTAAAAATGGAATTTGCTGCGATAAGAGAAGCTGCATGAATCTTTTCTTCATTTAATAAATGACTTGCGTCTCAGAAGGCAATCCTGACATGCAGTCAACGCAGTTTAGCGTTAGAAGGCATTAAATGCGGAGCACAGACGCTCTTGATTCTGGAGATCATAAATAGTATTATAACGCTGATACTGAAATGGTTAAGGCCTTTAAGAATGATCAAAACAACATTTCAGATGTTTTACAATGTGCTCAGCCAGCTGGTTTATCCATTCACTCAAATTTTTATCATCACATGACAAATATCAAACCAATATCATAACAAAAGTGTTTCCATCATAGTTTATGCCCGTCTTTTCTTATCGAATAAAACGTTTATCCTACTCTGGTATGCGCATACGTTTTTTTTATGCGCATTTTTAAAATTTATGCACAGCTTGACGTTTCCATCAACTGGTTTTTAATCCGCATGTCCAAAATGAGTATAAAAAGAGGTGGATGGAAACATAGCTAGTTACACAGCCAATTCGGTGAATGAGGATGATTTGGAGGCCATGATCAGTAAGGGCAGATGGAGAGAAATTGGTCAGGTGGTGTTCAGGGCCGTAGTGGGACTTCTTTTCAGCCTTGGAGTTTCAAGCCTTAGAACGGTCCACCTCAGTTCAAGACTGACAATATTAAAATAACTCCATTTCCAATTCAGTTTCTAATGACAATCGCATCTTTTTTAAGGTAACAGCTGCTTTAGAACTTCAAATGTTTTTCATCAATTTGAGAACATTAAAGGGTAGCTAAATCTCCAACACTACTCTTTAAAACATCACAATGTCCTTTCCAGCAATATCTGAATATATACAGTATTCTGTGCAAAATTTTTTATAGATATCCAGTCATTTGTAACAGTGGTCACACAAAAAATTTAAATAAAATATGTACACCTACATAAGTAACCAAAACAGTATTATATGTCTTATTATATGTTCGAACTTGGGTCATGCTGACCACTGGACCACAATGGCACTGTTATGTTAGCATGTATAATAAATAAAAAATAAATAAATTAGAGCTGTGGCAAAATAATAAATAAAAGAGTGAGGCTATGGTCAAATAAATAAATAAATAAAAAAAAAAGTGCGACTGCTGAGAGTGCAAGCAGCTAGGGACACTGGCCCTCGCGGCCAAAAAAACAGACCGGCCCACCAGGAATTCTCCCAGTCCTCCTGATTAGCCAATCGAGGCTTGGTGGTGTTACACCCCTACTCTTTATGAAAAACCCCATGGATTTCCCATCCATTTACTGACCAGGCTTAGCCCTGCTTAGCTTTAGTGAGTAACCGGTCTAGGGCTGCAGGGTGACATGGCTGTGGCCATGTTAACAGTTGAAGCTTTTTTAAGCAGATTTTTAATACTTTTCAATCATTAAATATTTCTAAAATCCACAGACAGTGTAAAATCCACCATAAACAGTGTACTATAGCACTGAGATATGAAACAAAAGGTGAAATATAGATTTCTTCTTGGCTAACAAAAACTAAAAAAGTACTATTAAACACTGATGAATTTAAATTGTATTACATAAAATATGTAATACATTTTCCATTAAAACAAACTGAATATATTCATTACTCATATTGTACTAAGGGGCTCTCTACAACCAGAATTCCCTCCAACTAAAACTTGTCATCAAATCAGGTTAGTGTTAATTTTAACTAAGGGTTTTTTAATATAAAAAAAATTAACTACTGGCGTTTTTTTTTTTTTTTACATAGTTAATATTTCAGACTCAAGGGGTCTTCAAAAGTACCAAAATTTGATAAATCAATTTAGAAAAATAGAACTAAATACTATTTTACAAGGTATTAAATATTGAATTTAAGGTATTAAATATTGAATATTGGGATTCTGTGTAGTTTATAAAAAAAATAAATAAATAAAAAATTCTGCTAGAGTTGACATCATGCTGCTTAGTTTACTGCAGGGGAAAAAGTGAAGGTGCCACCTGCTGGATTAACATTTTTATTCAGTATATAAATACAGTTTTAGTTTAGGATGTTGTTTCCTGCAATCAGTATTTTTTTAAATAAACTGCAAGTTAAAATGTTGGCAATGTTACTGGTTGAAACCTGTAGTGGTGAGGAGGTCTTAAGGTCTTAAAAAGTATTGAATTTCAATCTCTGATTCCTGTTTAACACATCTGTCAGCATTTCCAATATTATACTCAACAAATGATTGTGATTAAGAAATGTCTGTCAAGAACAGTACAAATATGTATCGCTCTACATTAATTAACAGTTTGAGTAAATAAAGCCTTTCTCTGCAGAGCACTGGCCCAGGTGATGCGCCAGACAGCTCCAGGAGAACATGTGGAGAGAGAGGAGAGTTTGGCGGTGCATGGACAACCCTACGAAAACCTGCAGGCCCGAGCAACAGGAAACAACCTGCGTAAGTAGATCTCCTCACGCACAACAGGTCCAATCCATGTCACTCAAAGCTCAGTTCGGCCCGTTTTAGAAAACACTCTCCGCTGTGAAAATCCAGTGGTAGCAGATGTATCTCCTTCACCCCGGAGAAGCAGCTGTGCGGTCCTATGGCTATTCATCAGTAAATATCTTCGCCTGCTTGATTCGACTCCTACTGAGAACAGGGGAAGTAGTTACAGAAGCCCATTTTTGGCGTGTCCGGTGGGCTGCAGTAGCACTTGCGTCTATAGTGATCATTTAACATGCTGAGATAGTAATTACCACAGGCTAAGTGGCTGACTAACACACACAGCAAGCCACATACACACTCTTCTCTTTCGCACACAACTCTATCTCCCTCTTACTCCCTCCCCTCTCGTCTCCTCACTCATGCTGTTATTTCATGCAAATAATACAAATGTGCAGGGAAATATGAGAACTGGCAATTTATCACCTTAAAAATATCCCGCTTGATTTGGCAAGTGTTTTTTTCTGAGAGCTCTTATATAAAATGCATGGGGCTGGGTGCTGATTTTCAATATGGAATAATATAAAATGTGTTTGTCTTGGGCTTGGATGCAAATTGATTTGTCCAATCTATTATAAAATGGATAGTTGCTGGTTGCTGAGGACGAGTCAATGAGGAATTTGTGATAAAACAATTAGAGTTTCATTTGGTCACTCTTGCGTGGAAAGTTATTATAGTTAATGAAAACGAATGAAAAAATGAAAACTAAAATGTAAAAAAACTGTCGTTAACTGAAATAAAAATAAAAAAGAGAGATTTTTATTAAAACCTAGAACTAACTGAAACTGTACTGTACATAGGAAACAGACTGAAACTAACTAAAATTATAGGAAAAGCCTCCTTCGTTTTCATATTTGTGAAAATATTTAATACATAATCTTAATGTAAGCCTTTTAGAAGTAAATCTGATTCGCTTGGCAGGTGTTTGACCCTTTCGCACCTCAGAGTCTGTGGTCCTGCTGCCATTGACCAGATCGAGCCTGTTTTCCTCCAGTCATCCTCGCTGTTGCTCCCGCAACAAAAACAACGAGTGGACATGACAGCAGCATGGTGACATCATTAAATACAGACACGTTAAACTATTACTTTAACACATTTGTCTCCTATAATGGGTTTTATTTCTGTATTACGATCGCAAACAAATCTTTTTAACTGGATCTTCTAAGTAAACCGGTTGAACTAGTCAACCCAATCTAAATGAATCATTTGAAATGATTTTCCACAAACTACTTAAGCCTAATACCCCCCTCTGACTCTAAATAATCCAATATGTACTCTCATTCAGTTATTAGAACAGTAACGTTGCATTGAGAAGCGGTGAACCGATAATACTGTGCATGCGTGATTCAGTGAACCAAACACAAACAGTACAGCCTGCTGTGTGACTGAACTAAACTTGAAAAACTGCAGCGCGGGTGAACCGAGGGCTTAAATGAGAGGATCTGGTGGAAATGGAATTTTAAAAAAGTGAATCATGATTTAGTTGGGTTGCAAAACTTTACTGTAAGACATTTTTCAGATCATGGTGATGTTTTAACTGACTGAAATTATACTATTGCTGACTACAATGTTGAGTCCGAACATCCTAACATATTAATAATAATAATAATAATAATAATAATAAAATAATAATAATAATAGTTTTAATAATAATAATAATAATAATAATAATAATAATAATAACAACAATAATAATAATAATAATAATAATATACCATAAATACCATAAAAACTTAATTTATACATGAGATTAGATACAGTATGAGTGTTAGCTTAATAGTTTTATGTTTTAGCATAGAATATTGAACATTTTCAATAATATTTGTAAAGGAAACAATGCCCTATTTGTACATTTTGCATATTTCAGTTAATATAGAAAAGAGTGCATGTTTCTACAAAAACTAATATTGGATTTTTTAAGTGTGTTTGTGTGTATAAAACAATATAATTTAGTAAAAAAATATGATAGTAATTTTCTCTAAAGAAGTTGTTACTCTGCCCCGTTTAGAGCATCATTATAAAGGTTGTATGTTATAACTAACGTTGTTTAAATGATGGATCTGCGACAGAGAAACTACGGGTTTTGAGAAACACTTGTCACAACATGGTTCTTTTCCAAAACGATGCATCGTACTATAATAGTTCAGCCACGAGTTATGTCCTTTTTTGGGAAATGCACCCCAGGCTGGTAGTTCTGGTGATGCTAATTGGTCAATATAAACTATTACCAAGCAGGTAGCTCTGGTACTAAATGCTGATTGGTCAGTACTAAGTACAATTCACATTTTAGTAACAGCTGTGCAGCTCTTATAACCAAAGACTCGGTTATAAGAAATTGTTTCCACTGTGACACTGAATAAATTTGCTTACTTAAGTAAGACTTTAATGAAAATTTGTTTTCTTGATATTTTTAATATGTAGGAACCGATAAGGCACTCAAGGCTACGCTCACGACTGTATTCATAATATATCAATTCCTCCCTCTCAAGCTGTGTCTTATTGCCTAAATATAACTTCCTTTAATTTAGCCGAGGCAAAAAAAAAAATGATTAAACAGTGTCTTTCAAGTCGATGCAAATATTTCATTTGCCGAAAGATATCTGGCACGAAAAACAATCACTGTGAAGTTTCCTCTGTAAATAATGATTAAAATGAAATATTACAAGCTAGGGAGTCTAATTCAATAAACTTCAGCCTACAGACAGCGCTGATTTACTAACATTGTCTGGTGGCATGTCACAGTGTTGCCATGGTGCTGACAGATTCCCGATCTGTTTCCCAGTTGTCTTCCGGATGTTTAGATCAATATGCTTCGCATCGAGTCAAACAGTTACACTTTATTTGATAGCCTCCTAATGAAAGTAAGAAAAGCAGTTGCAGCAGATGCTCTTATGCTCTTTTTATAGCCTGCGTGTTTCATGCAAACGCTCTGATGTGCTTGATAACACATGTTTATGTAACTAAATCGTCGCACACAAACTCTGGTGGCTTTTATTTTACCACATGGTAATTCAGTGGCCTGACAGCTGTTGCTTTGAAGGAAATGTTCACACAAAAATGATTAATATGTTGTAAATTTTGTAACCCTGAAGCTATCCAAGACGTTGAATAAAGAAGATCTTCAGAAGAAAATGATCTGAAACCAAGGTGTATGGTGGTGTATACAATGCATTCAAGTTCCATACTCATGAAGTGCCATCAGCCTTGATTTGCCTTTGAGGAATAACCAAAGATAATAGCTTTTGAGCTCATTATCTTCTTTAATGAACATGATGTTTATTATGATATTTTTCATGAAATATAGGGATTTCCAAACATGTTTGTCAGGTCAAATTTTTTACAGTCATTGGGTCAAACCAGCACTAATAAATCTGTAATTTTAAGATTTATTTCTGTCAGCTGGGGTGCCAGAAATAAAGAGTAAAATAACAGCAGTTTAATTACACAAATTTCCTTAAATTTTAATTTCTGGTAAATTTCTGTTATTTAACCTCACAGTAAATTTGGGTAATTTAACAGCCCAGCTGCCGGAAATAAACCATAACATTACTGATTTTTTTTTTTTTTACAGTGAGTTATTTTGAATCCAAAATTACCTCAGCCATGAAGTTAATATGTCAACAATGTAACACATTTGCTGTGTTTACAGTTCTCTAATAGTTAAACTCAGGGAAACAAAATAATTACTTCAGCTTTTTTGCATTTAAAGGTTTTATTTAGACAAAATTGCAACTCACAAACCCTTTTCAGTTCCTACGCAAACCTGTAAAATTGCCATTAAAGATTGGAAGGGTGAGACATTTTTGGTTTAAAAGCAGGGGTGCCCAAACTGTATTATGTAATGGGCCAAAAAACAAATATCATATATATATTATAGATATAATAGAGTTGTGGATCAAAGGTAAATATACCCAACTGTATTACATTAAAGTTGCCATGGGTAATTTCCTAATTTATTTTATAATATTTCAAAATAAATAGAAAACATCACTTTAAATCATATTAACCAATGCAGTATAACATGTAAAACATTTACATGTCATGTAAAACGAAAAAAAAAAGTCACATTTATAACACAGTTCAATGTTGGATACACTAGTCAAACAGAATCTGCCTTTGCCTTGATTTGCTAAACAAAGTCTGTTGGTAACAGTGTGTACACTTACACTAAATCTCATTCATTCATTCGTTTATTTTCTTTTCGGCTTAGTCCCTTTATTAATTTGGGGTCACCACAGCGGAATGAACCCCCAACTTATCCAGCATATGTTTTTATGCAGCGGATGCTCTTCCAGCCGCAACCCATCTCTGGGAAACATTCATACTCACTCATTCACACTCATACACTACAGACAATTTATCCTACCCAAAATCACCTATACCACATGTCTTTGGACTGTGAGGAAAACCGGAGCATCCGGAGGAAACCCACGCAAACACAGTGAGAACATGCAAACTCCACACAGAAACGCCAACTGACCCAGCCGAGGCTCGAACCAGTGACCTTCTTGCTGTGAGGCGACAGCACTACCTACTGCGGCACTGCATCGCCATCTCATTCATTTACACCATTTAATGAATTTTTTCAATTTTCGTTAGCTTTTAACAATAAAACAAACACAACTGTTTCCTTTAAATTTGAAATGACTATCTTTAAACCATCTCCATCATTCTTCCACTCTTCTCAGATGGTAATGCGGGCCAAATCAAAGGTTACCATGGGCCAACTTTGGCAAGTGGACCCTCTTTTGGGCATCTCTGCTCAAAAGAAATCTAAAAGCATTCAAAAATGCAGCCGGATTATATTACTTAATACCCAATGCATTTGAAAAGTACTCACAGACTTTCCCTTTTCCATATTTGGTTATGTTAAAGCCCTATTCCAGGGGTCTCAAACTCGCGGCCCGCGGGCCATTTGCGGCCCTCAGTGCAATATTTTGTGGCCCGCGCTGACCGCTGTACACTGACAGAATCAGCGGAGTGGGGATCGCTTCTATCCGTACACAGCGCGCTTGTCACTCAATGAGCGGTGTTATCGCGCGCCTACTGAAGGGCGGGGACTGAGGGTGTGTCGCGTCGCGGGGGCATATTTGATCATTTTGGAAGGGCACTTTCTATGCAAGACTAAAAAGGGCATGTGCTCTGCACAGGTTGAGCCCTATGTGTGCACGTGCCTGCCCTGCATCTTATATATATTATAGGTAGATACAGACTGGTACAGACTGATGTGACTGGAGTGGGGTGGGGGTGTTTTATTTATACATATATAAGCCTTTTTTTTAGGTGAGGGAATGGAAGTTTTGAGTGAGTTCCCCCACTTTTTTCCCTAGGACTTCAATAAGTCAAAGTACAGGTCTAGACTTAATGATGATCATCTTCAAGCCATACTGAGGGTCTCAACTGCTTCTGCTCTAAAGCCAAATGTGGTCCAGATTTGTGAGAAGAAGCGCTGTCAAGTCTCTGGCAGCAAGAAGTAGGCAAAAGATGCCATGTTCAGAAGAACTGTTCATAATCTTCACTCAATGTTTAATTAATGTTTAGGACATTTCATGTTCAGAAAAAAAAAAAAATTAAAACTGTTAATAATGACATTTGAGGACTTTTTTTTTGTGAAATCCCTTATGCGGCCAGCCTCACCCAGACTTTGCCTCCTGCGGCCCCCAGGTAAATTGAGTTTGAGACCCCTGCCCTATTCCAAAGTTAATTTGATTGTTTTCCCCAAAATACCACAAAAAATACCCCTTAATGACAAATGTGAAAGAAGTTTGTTTGAAATACAGAAGCACTGTGAATACTATCCAGATACAATTTACTTAAAAGTTTCATGTGATTTGTAATCAGTACTGCAATTTCTCAATAATCACACAGCATGTCCGTAATTGACAGCAGCTTTCCATTTTAAGTTGATCCTTTTAACTGCCGACAGGGAGAGCATAATTTCAGAATTTAAATGAAAGTGAAAAAGCTCTTTGTTTATATCCGGCTGTTAACAGAAAACAAGGTGCATGCTTGAGTTTATTCATTGGTCTCTACTGATTCACTGAGACAGAAAAGGGATTTCGCGGAAAGGAAACAAATCGAGCACTTAAAGGTATCTGTCAGGTCTGAGCGAGAGAGTGAGATCTGTAGTGCACACCCGTGTTTTTCGTGCATCAACACTTGAGAGGCAATGGGGAACGTATGTTAACAGGCTGCCTGAGTGATTGAGCTTCTGCTGCTTCTGGAAGTGCAGCGGAGCAGAGCAGAGCGACATGCAGGTATTGCTCCTCTAAAGAGCTGTCTGGGTAAACGCAGGGGAGAAATAACCAGAGGTGGGCTAAGCAGGAGGAACTCTGCAGTGTTCAAGGCTCTGCAGCCACAAACCTATTAAAAGTGTTTGCTTGAGGAGTGCTGACTGGTGCCACGCTGGAACCAGAAGCTGGTTTGGTTTTGTTTTTGGTAGACAAAGTTACACAGATGGAGACAAAAGCAGAGAAAAGTCAAGTTGAGTAGAGTAAAGGAACATATTGAGCATAGCGGTTGGTGTATTTGCTTCTGACACAGCGGTGTGGGTGACAAGTTTAGCTTTAAATGAAACCTGAAAGCTCTTATGTTCACCTATTACAAATAAAGTAAAAAAGTGACATTATTATTGAGATTGTGAAAAATATCTTTATTATTTTTTAGTTTAGCTGGAAATGAAAGTGCTTATAGAAAATCATCATGCCCCTTTGAAATTATGACTTTATTTGTCATACAGCCTGAAATCTAATCACATTCAAATAACTTGTCCAGTCTCTGAAATGTTTTTGTAGCCTTCTTCTAACATGTGCCTTTCTACATCTTTATCTTGAAGGTATTTTGAAAGGAGGATCTGATGTGAGTAAAGATATACATTTTCACAGGTTATTATGATTTTCTAGACACTACAGTATATATTTATTTTTTCTTTCTTTTTTTTAAGTGCTTGTGTCAATATTATTAACTACCTTAAGAAATATTTGATTTTGATTGGCTACAGAACATTCATGACTGGCCTAACCTAACTTGTCTGTTTAACTGAATTAACATGTAAGCCTTAACATAGGTAAACTTTAAGCTCAATAATACAGTAATTTGCAAAATACCTAAAAAAAATGAACTGTCATAATGGCGAAGACAAAGGCCCAATCTCAATTCTACTCCTTAGCCACACCCATTACCCCTACCCTTTGTTTTCCGCATTCATGTAAAGGGGTAGGGGTGTCCCATTTCTTCTAGCCTGAAGGCGTAGGGCTACGGGAAAGGGGTAGATAGCCCTTTAAACTGAGAGTTTTCAGGATCACACTCGAAACCAAGGGGTAAGAGGTTTTTCCAGAATACACCTGCCACATTGGCAGTATCTACCAGATTACTGTTGTGTTTTTGATAAGGGAAAACGCCAGTTACATGCACAGGCATTTCTTCTTTCTTTGTTTTTACTGAACTAGTCCAAAAACCGGAGACTCATTAGAAACAAACAGTTATATAAAGAGTGGCCAACACAAAATACATACATTTCTGATATTTGAGCCCCATCTCACACTTGATGTACTACAATTACTATGTTATAAATTCAGGACTACAACATAAAAAAGAGAGTGATCTAATATATATGGTTGAGTGTGCTGTAATTTCAGGCTAATAATCTGTTTTTTTTTTTATAATATTATTTAAGCTATCATTCCTATCTATTCTACAGACATTTCTGTGGAAGTTTGTTTTCATCCTAGGACTAAATACAAAATCTGAGTGAGTTGCAAATGTGAGTTCTAGCTTACAACTCTATACTTTTTCCTCACAATTGAAGGATAAAAAGCAGAACTGTGAGATATTTGCTCAGAATTACGTTTCTCTGCAGCAATCGTGTTAACAAAACAGCCAACTAGGGGCTGAAGAAATATGTTAACCAGTCACTGATGTTAAATGCATAACTCTGTCCATAATTCCAGGTAAACCAAGCTCCTTGGTTTGGCTTGAGTGCTTTGCGAATTTACTGGCCGACCACTACAATTTTCTCATTACCATACAGATCAGCGTAGCACAGTAATCTGGGATGCCCAGAGTTCTTCTGTAAAGCTGCAGCCCAAACATTTACCAGCACAAGCTCCAGAGTCTGTTTTCACTGAAACAGGTGACAGCAATGATATATAATTAATTCACCCCCAGAGTCAGTGTTTGTACAGCGCAGTTTTACTCATGAGATTCTGCGAAAACTCAGAATCCGCTGGGCAAAGAGACTGACGGTGACTCATTACTATGCCAGTTAACCTAATCAACTCACAGTCTTCTGTTTACACATCACTGCAGCTCAGAGCAGTTTTAGAGGTTAGAGTTTTTAGAGTTTTAGAGACTGTTAGAGGTGAAAGCAGCATTAAAATGAATCAAAATGCAATAGCTTTTGGAGTTCATAAAACTGCAGTTAAAGTCAGTAACACTCTACAATAACA
Source organism: Danio rerio (assembly GCF_052040795.2). NCBI lineage: Eukaryota > Metazoa > Chordata > Actinopteri > Cypriniformes > Danionidae > Danio > Danio rerio. The sequence goes on along the minus strand of NC_141023.1, from coordinate 45,855,147 downwards.
GTACATGAATATTGATGAATATGTTAACTAAATATTACTTTATTATGAATTAATGATGAGTTAAGCTGTGTGCTAAACATGAACTAACAATACTACAGCATGATTATTAAGAGTTCACATGTGCTTATGTGCTTTATGAACTTAATAAAGGGACTATGCCGAAAAGAAAATGAATGAATGAGATGCTAACAATCTAATTCAATTCAATAATTTATGCTAAGCTAAGCTAAGCTAAAAATGCTCTCTACCAGACCTGGAGGTCAGCTGTATGGACACTGAAATGGTGAAACTCAACAGTTTAACTCAGGGGAGTTGTGAAAGGACTGCTGAGTGGTAAATAATGAGTATTTCTTTAATACTGTATCTGGTATTCATATTCATTTATAGACAAAAGCAGTACCACCTGAAGAGTTTAGATGCAAAAAATAAAAAAATAAAAAATAATAATAAATAAATAAAAAACCTAAATGCCATCTGAAATTTCCATGGAAAACAAACTTTTTTCTAAGCCTTCTTTGTTTATGTTGAGACATTTCTCTTTAAAGACCAGGAAAAGGATTTCTTATCTGCCATTAAAGTTATACTACTGAACATACACACAGGAGCCTGATAAAGAGGACAATTTCAGATGGCATTAAGAGGTTTTTGCATCTAATGTATTCACCTTTAACTTAAAAAAATAATTATTATATATATAAAATACATACATATATATATATATATATATATATATATATATATATATATATATATATATATATATATATATATATATATATATATTTAATTGAATGATTTTTAATCACATTAAATGAAAAGAAAATGTTGCATTTACATTTTCTGAAGAAAAAAATGCTCTAAATAATAATACGTTTATTTAAAATTTGTAAGAAATGTTATCAGATTTTCATAGAGTAAAACAAATATTAACATTTTACTCAAACAGATACCTTAAACCCAAAGAAGATGAGAACAATTTCATAGTTTCTATTTTATATTAATGTAATATTTTTTTGGAGAACCACAACAAAAGATATTTGACCAGGAGTGAATATTCCTGCCTGAAATCCTTGAGTTTGGCTGTGGTTTAGTTACACAGACAGCTTTACCTGGTTTGCTGCACTGCTTGTTTCCATGGAGATAGTGAAGGATTTTGCTGACCATTGTTTTTGTTCCCTGTAAAAAAAATAACAGCTCAACTGGAAAAAAAAATATGGTGAAATAAACCATCACATGTATGTTATGCCAGATGTATAAATGTTGCAAGTGGTTGCCCATTTAGCAAGATGGGAAATAATGAGCTGCTCCTAAATTCATCCATATATCAGTCTCAATATGACTGACACTCGTCACTGAGTTTCATCATGTCACAAACTTTGTGTCCTAAATGTTTGCCAAAAATATGTCAATAAGAGGGAAATTGAGGGGAAGCTATGTTGGTTTTGGATAATAAGAATTTGCAACTAGGGAAGCAATGTAAATTTGTACAGTGATTATCATTTGAAATTATATATTTATGATTTTAATTGGCCATATTGGATGGTTAATTGCACGGAGATCCACAAGGGACGTGATGGTGGGGAAAAAAATTAGTGGTAGAAAAAAAAAAACAGAGTGATAGGAAAACATATTTCTAAGCTTTCTTGCATTTCCTCGCAAAGACATTTTGCGTTATCTCGCAAAACTGTTTCTCCACAAACACATCCTGTTTACTTCATTCATGTCAACACTCACATTTTTGCCGAAATTCTCACGTATTTTACCTTTCTATACCACTATCATCCTATAATTAAGTATTTTCCCATATTTCAAATACACAAGATAACGCTAAATTTGAGCTATCACTCAGTTTTTTTTTTTTTCCCAACAATTTTTTTTCCCCACCATCATGTCCGGGCCTCCATTTAATTGTGCAAATTGATTCATTTTTACTTTTAGATTATCTTAGATGAAAAGGAAGGTAAAGATACAATAATACAAACAAATCGTAAAATTCTAAACAAATAAAAAAGAGACAACACTCAAATGTTCTCTGTATGAGATTTTATTTTGTAGTCCCTAAACTTTGTTCGCTGTAGGCTTTGCTAAGTTAACTTTGTAAAAGCCAATGTCTCCCTTTGCATTGAACTTTGTTTGCATTGAGATGTTGTTTATGTTCACACAGCTACATTACACATCAAGTCAAGTTTAAAATATGATATTGTAGACTTGTTTAAAGCTAAAAAAGGTGTGATTTATTTATTTATTTATTTATTTATTTTTGCGGTGTACATTATTGCATATACATTTGTAGAAGTTTCTCTTTCAAATGCCAAATTTATAGAAGAAGAGATTTTTAATTAATCATGCAATGTTATTTATTAGTGTTAGCAATGGTATGTGCTGGCCAATGTCACATATTGCCCCTGTGTTTTATGTGTGTTGTATTTTCACATCTCTCAACCCCATTCACCACACACAATGTCAACTAATCTCCTGCAAAACTATCCATTTCCATTATCTCTTTTTCACATCAGAAAATTGGTCTGATTTTGAGCCAATTTCCCGCTTTCCAACAAATCTAGAAAAAGTAGATAATTAATAGATAATTAGCCCGATTATCTTGGTAATTACCTTGATTGTGTGGTCCTAGGGGTCAAAAATGACTGGCCTTCACTGAATCGTAACATTTAAAAATGTAATTTCAATTATCACATCTATTTAGCATGAAGAAACAACCAAAACTTAATCACAAACTGTGAATGTCTTGAATTTCCCTCATCAGTCTCAGCGTCAATTGCAATGATTAATTAATGGGCAACAATCACTTGTGACTAGAGTAAAGGTTTATGTATTCTATAGTTAAAAAAATGTAATATATATATATATATATATTTAGCAATACAGTTAAAAGTCAGTAAATGTTTTGTATTGTGTGTGTATGTGTGTTAGTGTGTGTTGGAGTGCACATGTATGCCTGAATAGTTAGTGTAAAACTGGTTTTTACCAGTCAGACAATTGTTTTACCAACTATATATGAACATCCATCATGCAATTTTGAAAAAAAAAATCATTTAGTCCCTTATTTATCAGGGGTCACCGTATTAGCTGCAACCCAGTACTGGGAAACACCTATACTCTCTCATATTCACACACTATTGCCAATTACCTGGAAGTTCATTTAATTAACCTATAGCACGTCTTTGGACTGTGGGTGAAATCGGAGCGCCTGGAGGAAACCCATGCGAACATGGGGAGAACATGCAAACTCCACACAGAAATGTCAACTGGCCCAGCTGGGACTCGAACCAGTCACCTTCTTGCTGTAAAGTGGCAGTGCTAACCACTGACCCAGCATGTCTTTTTTACTGTGGGAAAACCTGAGCACCTGGAGGAAATGCACGCGAAAACGAGGAGAACATGCAAACTACACACAGAAAGGCCAACTGGCCAAGCTGGGACTCGAACCATTGATCTTCTTGCTGTGAGGCAACAGTGTTAACCAACTGAACCATTGTGCCACCATTTTGAAAGTAGAAAATGGGATTTTTTATTTCTAATGTTGGGTTTTTTTAGATAAAATAATCAAAGTTCAAGATTAAAGGGGTGATCCAGAATGCTTGGTTGTGTTAATAAAATGCAAAGCAATGTGTGCTCATGGTTTACTTGAAGGAAATCATGTTATTTATTTTTTTATATATCTCACTTTGATTATACACAGCTACTCAGCTAACATGAAAACGATTGATATATTTCCTAGTTCCTCTGAAAGGCCCGCCCTCAAGTGACTCTGATTGGTCATCGTCATAATGTGCTGCGATTCGCGTATCGGCTCCACTTCACGCCCATACAAGCACAGTCAGTCAGTCAACAAGTGTCTGCAACGAGTGAAAACGGGATGCGGCTTCTTTAAGTGAGTGTTTATGTGCCGTTGTGTGTGCGTGTGTTTTTCTATGAACTAACTGTAACACAGGAAACGCATGTGTGCGGGACCAATGTTTATTTTTCTTTTCCTCTCATGCTCGGATTAAGCTATTTTTTGTGGTGACGCTGGTGACAGAATAAAGCATAAGATGTGGGATGAGACCTGTTAGAGCCTTGATTGATCTTTTTGATTTTTTTTGCTGCTACACTCTAGATAGGGGAGCATTGCTGTATTTTTTTTAACTCAATGAGTTACAGGACGTTTTACATATCCGGAACATGCCTGTGTAAGTAACATGAATCGTTCACATATCTTTTGCGACTTCATTGTCTGAGATGTAAAACGCATGGAAAAGCTGCCGATAGAAAAACTGCCTTCGCACACAGAGAGACGCACTTGCTGTGCGTGTATGTGTGTGTGTGTTTACAGCAGTTTGACTGATAAATATGGATTTGTAGCTAAATTGTTAGCGGTGGCGAACATCATTTCCTGTTGTTTACATCTTTGTTACAACATACCGTTAAGGCAAGACACTTTACATGTCATGATCAATTTTAACAAACAAAAACATTTGCAGGTCGTAGCTCAGAGTTCACAGCGTCTCCTTGTAGTTGCTCCATTTTTGAGGAGATTTTAGCCGAATCCAACACTGAACTGGGAGAGATTCTGGAAGCTGTGCTTTGTCAAATCATGCTTGCTATGTATTTTATAGTTTTCTGGAACATAATTAATATTGAACTGTAAGCACTTCCAGTGTCTGTTTCGTGTCCTTTGGAAGCCCAGATACAGAAACAGAGAAGCTCTGTGGAAATAGCAGGATGGCATTTTCTCCCTCTGCTGTAACGTTACAGCACCTCTGGCCACGCCCTTTAGCTGCGCAGTGTGTGTGCGCAGTAAACGAACCTTTGTGATCTCACAGGGGGCAGAAGTATTTTTTTGTAGTCCCCAAAATTCGTTCATTGTAGGCTTTGCTAAGCTAACTCTGTAAAAATCAAGGTCTCCCTTTGCATTGAACTTTGAACGTCTTACATTCAGAGATGCTGTTTATGTTCACACAGCTACATTCCACATCAACTAAAGTTTAAAATATAATATCGTAGTGGACCACACCTTTAAAAAACGTTTAGTTTTTTCTGCTGTAAAATGATCATGGGTCATTTTTAACCTATAAGTCAAAATCATGATTAGTCTGCTTGGAAGAACATCGGAGACAAAAAATAAATAAATAAATAAATAAAAATAAGCAGCTACCAAAATAAAAAGCAGTTCCATCAATGTAGCGTTCAGTGCCTGAAATGTTACAGCACAGCTAAAATGACAGTTATTGATTTTAATGAATTTAGGCAAGACCAGGTAGAGCCCGGGCTCGCAGATCAATTATCGCATCTTAAACAGAATTCCCTCATCCCTCTAATGCCTCCCTTGAATAATTATCAGTTAATTTCCTGCCAGTCGACGTGCTGACAGGTAGGTGTCTGTGTAAATCTGACTGGCAAGCGATGGTGTGGACTTCTCAGATCGCATAGGCTCCAAGTTAACACATTATAATTAGAAAAAAAATGTACACCATCAAAAACAAGCAAAACATATAAATAATCCCTGTGACATGAATCGCGCGTCTGGCTCGTCAGAGGGGGCACGGAGCTCACACTGCTAAAGCAACTGTTGAGAAGATGAGAGCTGAGAAAGGCTGCTTTTTCATCGGGCCCAAATTGGCTCTTTGAGAGCTGTGTCACAATAGGGGGTGGATTGCTTCAGACCTTCATACATCCCACCCTCAGTCAAACACTCCCACGGCTTGAGCTGAAAATGGCCACAGGTGATTGTAGAGGAGCAGTTTTTCCACTTCACATAAAGGGGGGGGGGTCACATGATGAGGAATCTAATTTGATCTGTTTAAAAAAATACATTACTTATTCTTAAATCAGTCACTAAAGAGTCAATATTAGGCAATACGTTTTGTTTTAAAAGTCTCTTAATACATTTATATTGTATGTATGCAGGCAAATTTTATCAGGAAGACCGTAGATTCGCTCTTGACATTGGTTGAGACATACATCTCTAGAGTGCATGCATTGAACAGCAAAAATTCTGTAATCGGTGGGGACACGTCTCTTCTGTCCATTCTAATTCTATGCCCTTGGGCATCACAATACCTCATGCAAAGGCTCTGGAATTTGTTTTTAACCACTTACACTCCGTATTAAACTTTGCTGCAAAATTCAGCCAGCAGATTAGCAATTACAACCACTTAGCAACAACATAGCCACATCTTGTGTGCATTGTTTGTAAATGCAGTATTAACAATCTTAAGATAATTAAACATAAAGATAAAGTGCTTAACACTTTAGTTTATGAGGAACCTATTATGTGAAGTGACTTAAATAAATAAACAAATAAATAAATAAATAAATAAATAAATAAATAAATAAATAAATAAATAAATAAATAAGATTTGACTTTTGCATTTTAAAAAATATGCGGCAGTCTGTGAATGTAACCAGCTTTTAATGGCAAATATTTATTAACTCTATTTTTTTGTAATCATACTTGAATAAACAATTTGCAGGAACACATTTATTAACATTCATCCTTTGTATGTGTCATAAGAAGGGCAAAGCCCCTCTGATTAGTGACGACCATTCCTTTATGGGCCATTTCCACTGAATAGTACAGTACAGTTCGGTGTACTTTTATGGCCGTATCCACTGTAAAAAGGTACCAAATTGCGAACCATGCCATACCACTTTTTGGGTACCCTTTCGGAACAGTAACTAGCACAACAAAAGTGTACCAATAGGCGGAGCAAGACGTGCAGCTGAGCGCTATTGGTTTAAAGAGAAACGTCACCAGTGCAAGCAGGAGAATGAAATCAAAGGAAGCGCCATTTTTAAATACACAGCCGAGACATTACACCATAATAATATATACATATAATAACGAGCCATGGTCCAGCTTAAACAAACCTTGTCGTTGTCTTGATGAACAGCCACATAGCCAAGAAGAAGAGCATATTCTACCCTGTGCACCGTAGTTGTTTACAAGACCGTGTAAAGCGTGATAGGTTTTGCTTTCTCGAATACGCACGCCGCACATCTACATTTGAAATAACAAACTTCTTGAGCTGATGTTAATAACATACATGTGATTATCAAAGTGCTTCTAACATCCGATCCTTTCAGAAACAGACAAACGTAAGAGTGAAGTGCGAAAGCACAAAGGAGAAGCCGGAAAACTATTAACTATTATCATTGCCTTTTGGACTATTATGAACTTGGAATGACAGAAATACTTTCTAACAAGAGGTTACATGTGCTGATGAAGAAGATACAGATGAGAGGTTTGCACTGACTTTATGCTATATGTTGCGTGTTGTTTTTGAAGCCAAAAAGGGCCTAAATGTATGCTGTGCATAGTTTTTTTTTGTAATTGATAACATATCGAAGACTGTAGGAGTCTGTATGTGTTCATATATGTTGCATTTATTTATTAATTTTACATTATCAGACATTACAGTAGGCTATTTTGCACTCATCATTGATCTGCAGTTATAATCAAGTCATGTTCATAGAAAGGTTAGTGATAAACATTTGTACACATGTGTTTGTGTATAAAACATCTGTTTTGTGAGAAGTGCTTCTTATATGATATGTGAACGACACGTTCAGCTTTACTTTGACATTTCCTTTAGCGAGAATGACATCGACGGAAATTTTCTGTTGTACACCACGCCATTGATACCCTTTTGGCAGTGGAGACACAAGCCTGATAAAGGTGACACGTAACAACCTGTACTCAGTGGAAACAGGCCATCATTAACATAAGACATTAGTCTCGTTTTGAATATGCCACTATGCTGACTGACGGGCATTTGTAGTTCTCTCTTCTTTTGAATAAAGAAGCACATTTAATCTCATTTGAATTTAAAGTGGCAGTCACCGAAACAGCACAATTAGGATCAAAGGATCAAAGGCAGTTTCAAAGAGTTATAAAATATTATTTGTGAGGTATTTTAAGCTGAAACTTCACATACACACTCTAGAAACATCATATTGTTATTTTCATCTTGTAAAAGAACAGAAATTGTATAGTTTGTCATTAAATGCATTGCATGACCAGCTTTTTTTGTCGCGCTGTCGAAATGCTTTATTCAAGGATTCATCTCTCTAAACTCCACCTTCTGCGTGTCTACTTTGCTCTGATTTGTTAGATGGTTCACACTCTTTACGATTGGTCTATTATTTACTGATGGTACATTCAAGGCTTGTTGTGTAAATCATATTTACGAGTTGAATGCACATGATCGTCAATGCAATGTCAATATTATGAGAGGGAAACTCAACATTGTCTTTAAAGGTTCAGGACACCCCGGAGAACTTTTTTTTTGTATTAACAGATGTGTGTGTGTTGAGCATCAGTTAAGACAATGTTAGCAACTGTCAGCTTTAAATGTGGGGAAAACTGGATAATTTTGAGCTTTTGTCAGCTAATTTCAGCTTCCGGGTTTAAAATGATTTTTGGGGCGGGATCAAAATCGGCGACGTAGCGCAGAACTGCAAGTGCAATGATGACTCATCGGTTTCTCATTATTATTCATAGCGGAGTTTTCTTATCCTATTAGAAGAGCCGGCTGCTTAATTATTCATGAGATCTGCCAGACCTGCCAGTGTCAAGCCCGAGCTGAGAGACACGGAAACCACGGCACAGTATTTAGCCGTTCATGAAGGCTCATATGCGTTTGTTTCCATCATCCATGGGGTTTGTTGCATGTTTTCCCCCGCGATCTTGTCAGGGCCGATCATACAGCAAAGCTGTGTGCGTGCTGCTAGCATTTTTGTCGGGAGAGCAGCACGAGAATTAAAGAATGGCGGACGCTGTCTTTCATCAGGAGTTCGTTCACATTCAGACACATCGCCGTGCTGCTGTGTTTGCCTAAATCCTAAAGATTACCAGCAGGGTTAATGGTTAAAATAGACGGGTCAGGAGACCTGCTGCACTGAGTCTGCTGGATACGGGGATTGAGGGAGAAGTCCTCATTTATAGTGTTTACATGAACACACATCTTTATAATGATATAAATTGTTGTTGTCTGTATATGAAATTACAAATAACAAATGTAGCAGGGCATTAAATCACTGTTCATTTCTTTGCATTTTAACTTTGTAAACTATAAACTCATGCGTCTCCTCTTTGTGTCTCATTTTGTGAGCTATAACTGACAACAGCAGTTATTCGCTCCCCTTCTCCCCTGCTGGCCACGCCCACTCCTGCCCGATGCTCGCGGAGCTCCACGCCCATTAATCATGCATCTTTTGAAAAAATTCTTAAGTAGACTTTAACTGAAAGAGGGGGGTGTCATGGCCCTTTAATAAGTTTCTGAGTTGGGGCGAGTCAGTGAGAAACATGGTAGAATCATTATATATACACATCATTACACAGTAAATCTAATTATATATAAATCAGTGGGTGGAATTTATTGATGCAAAGCCAACGCTTGTGGTTGCCAGTGACAAAACACAATTGTTGCAATTTCTTTGTTCGGCATGTTCCATAGGCAGAGTTAACAAACCCTGCTTTTTGTAATTTGTCAAAAGTTGGCACAATGCCATCTTATGCCTAAGGAAAGTGAGTTGAATGCATTCACATAGTTTTCATGACTTGTCAACTCATAAGAAGGATTGCACCAGAACGCAGCATGATTGTCAGAAATTTAATGTTCTTTATCACATCTGAAATTCAGCTTGTGTGCTTGCTCTTATTTAAAAGGCCCAGGGGAAAATTTAGCTCTTCAAGACTGGTCTGGCCTATAACTGAGAGCCTACCATAACTGTTCAAAAGCCATAAATAGACATTTAAAAAAAAATGTCTTGGAGATGTTCATGATATAGGGCCAGGACACAACAAGCCTGATGTCAAAAACCTAGCGGAGATGAAAGCCGACTGCTTCATTTAGTCGTTTCTGGGCCAAAGGGGTTCGTTTGAACACACCGAACAGAATATAAACTAGAATGTGCAGTATGTGCATGCATGATAGGAAATACCTTCACATGTCTATACACTACCTGACAAAGGTTTTTGTTGCCTATCCTAGTTTTAGGAACAACAAATATTAACTTGACTTTTAGTTGATCATTTGATATCAGAAGTGGCTTATATGAAAGGCAAACACCTCTACATTATGCTTATTTGACCAAAATAAAATATGATCATGCCTTGATTTTTAATTATTTTTATCAAGGACAGTAAGGTCTGACTTTGCTTAGACAAAAGACTTGTCATTTAACAGAAATAATGTACAGTATAGAATATAATAGAATATATGTCATGGTGCAGTGGAGAAAGAATGAATATTGTGTATGACTCCCATGAGCTTGGAGGACTGCATCCATACCTCTCTGCAATGACTCAAATAACTTATTAATAAAGTCATAATGAATGGCAAAGAAAGCGTTCTTGCAGGACTCCCAGAGTTCATCAAGATAATTTGGATTCAATGCCTCCTCCTTCATCTTACTTCACACATGCTTAATAATGTTCATGTCTGGTAACTGGGCTGGGCAATCCTGGAGCACCTTGACCTTCTTTGCATTCAGGAACTTTGATCTGGAGGCTCAAGTATGAGAAATAGTGCTATCCTGCTGAAGAGTTTGCCCTCTCCTGTGGTTTATAATGTAAAGGGGAGCTCAAATATCTTGATACCTGAGGCTGTTGATGTTGTCATTCACTCTGCAGATCTCTCGCATAACCCCATACTGATTGAAAAGGTTGGGTGGTAAAGGAACGGCAGGTTATATTGGTGCCGTGACCCGGGATGGGAGTTTAGGGAGGTGGATCTATCGTAGGCCATAGTGAGATGTTGTGAGGTAAATGGCACTCCTGTGTGGATTGCCACATTAGCCACAACTTGAATAATCTTTGCTGAAAATGCATGATGGGCACTTTTGATTATTTAGGGTAAAATAGCACAGAAAGCTGACTGATATAGATATATACATATATATAGTTGAATTCAGAATTATTAGCCCCCCATTTAAATTTTTTTTTCTTCTGGAGAAAGTCCTATTTATTTTATCTCAGCTAGAAAAAAAGCAGTTTTTCATTTTTTTAAAACCCAATTTAAGGTCAAACTTATTAGCCCCTTTAAGATATATTTTTTCAGATATTCTAAAGAACAAACCATCATTATACAATAACTTGCCTAATTACCATAACCTGCCTAGTTAACCTAATTAACCTAGTTAAGCCTTTAAATGTCACTTTAAGATGTATAGAAGTGTCTTGCAAAATATCTAGTCAAGTATTATTTACTATCATCATGGCAGAGATAAAATAAATCAGTTATTAGAAATGAGTTAATAAAACTATTATGGTTAGGGGTGGGGTTAGGTGAGCTCATTAAAAATCATTGGAAGCAGCTCAGATTGCATCTGCACCAAGTCTGCAGCTAGACCCCTCTCGTTTATTTTGATTGTATCAGTTTGTTTGGGCTCTGTTTGTTTAGTACAGAGCCTAGTAAATGAAAAAAAAAAAAATAGGAATTTGTTCTCAAAACTTATTAACTGTTGTAGATTTTATGCGATACTATGGAGCCAAATACATGATAGTAAAAATGTGTCTATATTTTATTTAATGGTCTTCCATACTGTGAAGATTGAATTGAACTGAATCAATGCTTCCTAACAAATACTAATAGTTCAATAAGCTTTTATAAACAGTATTGTGTGCTTATGCTAAAAAAATGTGTAGGTTAAGTTCTAAAACTGCTCTTTATTTCAAGTGGATATACATACTCAGTTTATAGATTCTATAAATTCAGCCTTTGATAAGCGGAGTAATTGTCGTCATACTTTTTGTTGCATTTGATTAAATGTGAATTATTGGTTTGTGCATGTTCTATAGCTTGCAGAACTTGTCCAAATGCATTCTGGTAGCATAATGGCACCCTACGAGAGCTGTTATTGTTATGCAAGTGCAGAGCCGTCATAAACAGCATGAAAATCATTCTTCACTTTGTGTTTGAACAGCACGGTTAGAGTGACAGAAGGACATTCAAAGTCTAAATCAATGCAGACTTTGTCTGTAAACAAGACAGCATCATTAGAAAAAAAATAGCCTCTTAAGAAATGGCATTTCAAAGAATGTCATTTCAAAGAGCCCAATTTCACAATGATTACGCTGACTGCAAACAATTAAAGTAAAGCAATGTTAAATAAAGCAATACAAACTGCTCTCTTTTCCCCCTTACGGTCTGGCTGTGCTTTTATTCAAGTGTTTCTCCAGGTGTCATTTCTCTGCCATACAAGGTGCCCGTGTACCAGATGAGTGCAGCTTCTCCTGTTTCTATCATTTTTCCATGCTACAAGCCTCCCACCACAACTAGAGCACTTATGGTAGTATGGCCTCTTTTTCCAGCAGGTGGTCAAGCGGGGGAGAAGTATTTCCTCTCAACTTAAAAACCATGTCATCGAGTGGCTGTCAGAGCACATCCCTCAGTCAAAATGTAAGCCCAGTGGTGATGTACGCTGCCAAAGTGGGTCAGTCCAATCTGGATTTTATGGCACCGCTGAAAGAAATGGGTACACTTTTTTATTGGACTACATTCTTCAGTGGCAGAATTTAGTCTGGAGGGCATTTCATCTTCCAGAGTTTCTGTAGCGAGTGTTTGAAGCGTTTACTAAAAAAAAAAAAAAAAAAAAATCAGGTTATTACTATGTTTAGCATTTAGAGAGTGAGGCAGATCAGATCAGATAAATGGAGGAGTTTAATAATGCATGGGGATGTTGAGCTTTTTTTAAATGCGTCTTCTTCAGGTTGCATGTGGTTAGTGTTTGTTTACAGCGGCAATCCATTATAGTGAGTGCAGAGTTGCCCATTGTGAAAGAAACACAAAAACACCATGGGGTATTCAGTAGGAGTTTTTTTTTTTTTTAAGTATATGCTCTCTAAATTAAAACAGGATGAATACATATCCAAAGAGCCCTTTAGAGGGAGAACAAACATGGCCACCATATTAAACCTTTGTTCCAAACTCAAGTGCTGAAAACTGACATCTTCTAAGGGCCCTTGGGTACTGGTGATGGGCACTTTTGCGCTTACATTTATATTTCCGCATAATTAATTTGTGGCGCAGAAGATGCACAGAATCCCTTCATCCCTTTGAAGCTCTCATGCTGAAGGATAAAGGCTTTGAAGGGATTTTGGGACAAAGATGAGCCCTTCAGAGAAAAGTGTACTGTAGCCGCTGTCTTGTATTGTTTTTACCATTGCGAAAATAAGGAAGTGTTTACACAACATTGTATTTTTTTTAAAGCAATAGAGATACACATTGTATTGGCTATTTATTTACATGACGGCCCCATTTTTAAATCATGTGAATCTAAAAGTATTCAGATTTTAAAGTGTGAGTATTTTAAAACAACAAAATAATCCAAACATTACATTTTGAATTTATGTAGTTTTCATTTCCGTAAATTGCTGTTACACCTAAAAACGTTTTAATAATCCCTTTGCCTCATGGCGGTGTCATACCCGGCGGTAGTGGTCATTTTGAACTGTCACTCACTGTATGTGTGATGTTATGTATTTGAGTGAGTAAACCTGAAAGTAGTATGTTGACTACGTAATTTTTATAATTATGTGCAAAGTTAATGCTTTTAAGGCAATGAGTTTACTCACTTCTTAAATAATTGAACATTGTGCACAATTATAAAAATCTAGTTAGGTCAACTTAACAGTTCCAAGTTACAACAGGCTTACTTTCTGTTTTGAGTACAGTAAATGCTTTGTATAGTATGCTTGACAACCAAAACAATAATGCCTGGACCACATGTATGAAGGTGCGAAGTGACATCAAGTGACACACACATACACTACGGACAATTTTGTCTTCCTAATTCACCTGTACCGCATGTCTTTGGACTTGCAGGGGAAAAGGAGCATCCGGGAGAAACCCACACGAGCACAGGGAGAACATGCAAACTCCAAACAGGAATCCCAGTTGAATCAGCCGAGGCTTTAACCAGCAACCTTCTTTTTGGCTTAGTCCCTTTATTAATCTGGGGTCACCACAGCAAAATGAACCGCCAACTTATCCAGCATATGTTTTATGCAAACAAATTCCAGCTGCAACCCAGCACTGGAAAACATCCATACACACACATACTCTACAGTCAATTTAGCTTAACAAATTCACCTATCCCATGTATTTGGACTTGCGGGGGAAACCGGAACATTGGGAGAACATGCAAACTCCACAGAGAAACACCAACTGACAGCAGAGGCTCGAACCAGCGAAGGTGCTACTCACTGCGCCACTGTGCAGCCCCTTCTGTGATCATATGAATTATATTTTTGATAAATTTCAGAGGCAAATGCTTTATTTTTTTATGCAACACAAGGGTGTATTCATACTTGGCTGATTTGTTAATTGAAACAAACTCTGGTAAGAATGTTAAGACAGTGCTGCTAAGCTAAATACGAGTGAATGCTTTAATTCAAAACCATTACTGTATCAAAGAAGACCGAGATCCAATTATCCGCAGTCATATCCAGCTTGTTTGGTACGCAAGGTGAACTATCAAGGTTTTTCCTCAAACTCTCAAGCTTACTCTGCTTCAGAGTTCATCTAAAAACGCACAGCATCCACACCATCGTTTTCAATCATTTACCAAAAGTTGGTAATTCATACTGAAACATCTGAAAAATGTTTGTCCTTGCAGTGTATATGCATTGGAAACATAAGATGCTTTGAGCTGCATCATTTTCACCTGGCATTTCTTTACTTTTTGGTTCTTTGAAATAATGTGACAATATGTGGCAGGAAAAATATACATTTTTTTTTTGTTTGTTTTTTTAATGGAACGGCAATAACATTTTTATGTAACCTTGGCCAGATCTGTGCCCTGCCACGATTCTGTCTTTAACCTTATCATTGCCATTTGCTCATTGTCTATTGTCATGCATTATGTGCTGACTGGTGTGTAGCTTTCTCAATCAAGTTCAATCAGTATCAAACACAACTGGACTTAATGAAGGTGTAGAACCATCTCAAGGATGATCAGAAGAGTTAAATATATGAGTGTCACCTTAAAGGCTCTGAGTCTTTATTTATTTTTATTTTTTTTATTAAATCTGAAAAATGTCAACAATTCTGTGTTTTTCTGTCAATACGGGGTGCTGTGTGTACACCTAATATTAAAAAAAATAATAATTTAAATGATTTTTTAGCAAATGGCAAATGGCTATATATATATATATATATATATATATATATATATATATATATATATATATATATATATATATATATATAATTATTATTATTATTATTATTATTATTATTATTATTATATTATTATTAAATAAAACAAGCTTTTCTAGTCACCTAAACTTAAGTCAGGCAAACTGACTAAACATATTACAATAAACTTTGTTAAACTTAAAATATTATGTCGAAACCCTATTTACTTATACAATTAGGTTAAAGTAACAAAAATATTTGTTTTCATCTTTTTTTGTCATACAAGATTGCCATGTTATATTTGAAACCTTTTATCTTGTTATACTTATAGTCCCCCAAATTCTTATGAATTACATTCAACTGTTCCTAATGTATGTACAGTGTTTGGTAAAACAGCATTTTCCTTCTTGGGCTCTATATTATGGGCTGGAATGCAGAGTGTTATCATGTTAGAAACAATTCCATCTCTAAATATTTTTCAATACCTTTTGAAGTCTTACCTGGAAGAATTGTGTGAATGTTACGTGTAAACTTTATTTTGTGATATTTTATTTGTGTCTAATGTTGTATCTAAAGCTTTTTGTGCTGCCGTTTTACCCAGGATGCCCTGGCAAAAGAGATGCATATCTCAATGGGAAATTCCTGGTTAAATAAAGGATAAATAAATAAATAAATAAATAAATAAATAAATAAATAAATAAATAAATATATTTTTACAGTCCATCCAGTTTCACCATTAATAAAAAAATAATTCTAAAATAATCTTAATTATGAAATAAACTTGTTAAACTATGACTTTCCCACTGAGTGTTTTATGGCACTTCAATGATGCCACACTTGAAAATTCAATTTGATCTAAAACATCAAAACAAGTGGCATCTGTAAACAAATCAACAGTAACACTTATCCAAATCTACAAGACATTTATTTTTTTAGGCGTTTTGATTGCTCCATTAGATTCCTGTACCATCATATGCCTCACATTTTGTATTCCCACGTTATGCCCTCTGGTCACTGTGGCGTGGCTCATTGAAAATCAAATAACATGTTTCTGCTGTTACCAATTTTTTCCAATCCTGTTCTGTCTGTCTCTCAAGGCTGCACCGCATCAGTGTAAAGCCATTTACTGTGGAGAAGCAAAAAAGTAATACTAATAACTGTGGGAATATTTGAAGGTGGGTAATAGGTAATGCCGTGCCGATCTCTGTCCATTAATATTTATTAAATCTGAGGCTGAGGAAGGACATTGAATATTTATGAATAAAAACCACATGAGGAGGTACCATACTAATGATGCGGTACTGTACAAGCTGTGCTCTACAAAAAAATATTACATTTTTAAAAATGGCTGATTTAAGGGATCTAGTTAATTTATTCATTTTCTGGATTTCATGAATTTATTTATAAAGGAAATATTGATCATTCACAATCATTTTGACATAAGTGTATCAACTTAGGTTTATCTCAGTTATGTACACAATGTTTTCCTGAAATGAAAAAGAGGGCTGTGAAAAAAAGAAGAGAGACAGGCTCAATGTTCACAGAGTGCCAGAAGATGAAACATGTATGGCTGAATTGAACAGTTTCCCATTGATATTCACCAGATTCTCTATTATTTACCCTGTTTACTAGCATATCTTCCACTGAAGAGGTCATGGTACTGTACTGGTGATGAAAGCCATGGAAGCAAAAACATATTGAGGCTTGTGAGGTTGGGGTTTGAGGTCTTGTTGACCTAAAAGGGTGGTTCAGACTACACAACTGATTTGGTTGCTGGTTATGTTCAGGGGTCTGTTCTTTGTACGTGGATTACTCAATTAGCTGGATTTGGTTATTGACTCTTTAACAAGATGCAGGTACATTTCATTCTTCAAAATCCGAGCGTTGTTGTCATACCAACAGTTCTGGTAGCTCAAACCTGCTTGAGAGCAGGTTCAATTCATATAAACAGGATTAGATCAGCTCATTTCAAGCAAAGGTAATACTGAGTATGTACCGGATGCTGATATTTTCTTACAGTAGTAACCTATAGATTATATACACTTGGGAAAGAAGTAAAATAGTTTATATATATATATATACACATTTATAATT
The DNA here is from genome assembly GCF_052040795.2 of Danio rerio. Lineage (NCBI taxonomy): Eukaryota > Metazoa > Chordata > Actinopteri > Cypriniformes > Danionidae > Danio > Danio rerio. Next base: position 45,837,910 of record NC_141023.1, on the reverse strand, counting down.
GATAATAATTAATAATAGTTAATAAAATAAAATATAATTCATATTTATGTTATATATATATATATATATATATACATACATACAAATATATACATATATATATATATATATATATATATATATACATATATATATATATATATATATATATATATATATATATATATATATATATATATGTATATATATATATATATATATATATATATATATATATATATATATATATATATGTATATATTTGTATGTATGTCATACAGACATGTTAATCTGATTTGCGAACTTGTTTGAAGAACCAAATTAGCCAGAGATCAGTTATCAAGATGAACAAAACCAGGATCTGCCAAATAATATTAGATCATTTAAGTGAGGAACAAAAAACAGAACCAAGGACTGTGTCAAAATGCAGAAACAAACAATAACAATAAAAAGTTTGATGTTAAACGCAATTTCTGGCTTGCTCAAAAACATTATAGGCTGTCAACCCTCCAAATATAAGTGAAATTCATTTATAAACTAATTGCGAGAAGATCACATGCTTATGATTGACCATGGCTGATCCCACATTAACTATCATATGATTTACCAGTCAGACAAATCCAATTGCACATAAATAACCTTAGTCATCTTCGACTTGAAGAATCCCCTTATCTACACCTACTCCTCCCTCTCTTTCCTAGATCAATCCAGGACAGAGTGGCATGGTGGCTCAGTGGGTAGCACTGTTGCCTCACAGCAAGAAGGTCGCTGGTTTGAGCTCCAGCTGTGTCAGTTTCTGTGTAAAGTTTGCATGTTCTCCCTGTGTTCATGTGGGTTTCCCCTTGGTACTCCTAATTTCTCCAACACTTTAAAGACATGCACTATAGATTAACTGAAAAAAAAATCACAGATCTCAGGGCTCTCTCTCAAAGTTCAATGCGAAGGGAGACATTGGCTTTTACAGAGTTAGCTTAGCAAAGCCTACAGCAAACAAAGTTTGGGGACTACAAAAAAATACATCCGGGCTAGTGAGATCACAACTTCAGGTTATACGAACACAATTACAACATACACACCCTGCGCAGCAAATGGGCGTGGCCAGAGGCGCTGTAATACTATAGCAGAGAAAACAGCACAAAGAGATAAGTGCTTACAATTTAATTTTAATTATATTCCAGAGAATTATATATATATATATATATATATATATATATATATATATATATATATATATATATATATATATATATATATATATATCTAGCATTTGACAAAAGAGAACTTCCAGAATCTCTCTCAGTTCAGTGCTGGATTTTGGCTAAAAACTCCTCAAAGGAGCAGCTCCAGCTATAATAGAAGATTGTAAGCATCAACATGTAAGTATTTTTATTTGTTAAAACCAAACCATTCATTGAGCAATGATTGCTTACTTAGTTTCTAGTGTAATGGCATGTTGTAGCAAGGACATAAACAAGAATGTAACAACAGGAAATGCTGTTTGGTACCGCTAAAAATTTAGCTACAAATTCAGATTCCTCCGTCAAGCCCCTGTAAACACCCACAATCTTCAGCAGCACATGAATTGTCTCTCAATGCAACAACGATCAACATCTCAAATAACAAACTCGCAAAAGATATGTGAACGTTTCATATTACTTACACATGCTTATTCCGAATATGTGTGAAAGACACTTGTCAGATTTTATTTTAGAGAGCAGACGTGAGGTTCAGCTGTGTCCTCTGTGTCATTTTTTGTCTAATTCAGGCACAAACTGATACGGCTAACAGTTACACTGGCTGCAGTTTTTAGACCGCGTATGCTTGTAGGGGTGTGACACTTTTCCTGGTGACGTTGAGCCGATCCGCGAATCACAGCACATTATGTTAGCTGAACAATCAAAGCCTCTTGAAGGCGGGTCTTTCGGAGGAACTAGGAAATATGACAGTCGTTTTCATGTTAGCTGAGTAGCTGTATATAATTAAGTAAATATATATGAACAAATAACGGGATTTTCTACAAATGAAGCATGAGCAGTCATTGCTTTGCACCTTATAAACAACTAAACAGATATATTTTTTGATTAAATTAAACTTATTTCAAAGTATTTTTACCCCACTAGCAGATGCAAAAAATAACTTAATTTTGATTATTTTATTAAAAAATCTTACAGAATGTTGATGTTTTTCTTGAAAACAACAACAACAGCAACTTTTTTTGTAGTAGTTATAGTTTGTGTAGTATCCACATCAGCACCTGCTTCTCTAATGTATAATGAGGTCTCTGTCCATTTGTGGTGTACTTATCCAAAAGCAATGGGCCATTGGCAGCACAACATCCTAATTTCCTGGGGAGAGATGAATATGCAGACGTGGGTTTCCAAATTTAAGATGGCTGCCCACGTGTGGAGTTGTGTGGAGTGTGTAATGAGTCATGTAATGGCAGATCAGGAATAAATCAAAATAAGTCAAAGCCTGTTCTGCTTTTTTGGAGAGGGCTGTTGAATCACATGCAAAGCCTTTTCAAAAAAATACCAAACAAGGAATGGAATGGGTATTCATGCATGACAGAACTGACTACAGGGCATTTAAGAAAGACCTAACAACACAGTGTAGGTGCACAATGCCTTCATTATGTCGTAGTGACAGTGAAAATTGAGCAATATTTTCACTGTTCAGAACTAAGAAATAGCTTTTACAAAGGCTTTTGTGTTTTTTTAATATATATATATATATATGTATATATATATATATATATATATATATATATATATATATATATATATATATATATATATATATATATATAATTATTATTATTATTTTATTATTATTATTATCATTGCAAATAATGAAAATTTATACGTAGCAAAGATCATTCCCTTAAAGTAGCTGTCCAAAAGTTTAGCCTCTTTCTTTCCATCTCTGTTTGAAACATGCAATTTCAATTATTTTGTGTGTGTGTGTGTGTGTGTGTGTGTGTGTGTGTGTGTGTGTGTGTGTGTGTGTGTGTAGCTGTCACTTTTGATCTGATCAACTGTGAGGGAAAAAAATAAGTAATATAATAAATGATCGCACTCTGTACCAAAAGTGATTCTAAAGAAGAAATGCCTGCATGCGTTTAGTGTTTTTCCTAAAAAAGTAATCTGGTAATGTTTGCCCTGCTTTGACTTTGTTAGGGATTTTTATTGTGATCTCCCGATCCCAACAGGGAAATACTGGAAAATCTCTGTAGATTGATGGCATTTCATGCTGTTCAGCCTTATAATTTTAAAATGTCGGCATAATCACCTGTTTTGTCTTTACTTTAGACATTACGCAAGAGAATCTTTCAAATACTAGCTCTAAAGTGATTTTGGTGAAGTTGCAATGGTTTCTGCTGTTCTGAAATTAGCTGCATGTGTGAATGATTATTGGAAAAAAGTAGTTCCCGACATAAAAGCGTTTTTAGACTTTTTTTTATAAATGATTATGTCGTTCACCTGCACCGGTTGTATAAATGCTATATCACACTCGCAACAGTGATATATGGCTGTATATCATCACTGGTGGGACACTAAGGCACTCGGCTTGCGATATACAGCCACATCGCACAGACACTCATGTTATATTGCTCGTGTATATATATATATATATATATATATATATATATATATATATATATATATATATATATATATATATATATATATATATATATATATATATATACACATATAATATTTACACATATAATATTTACATTAGTCGTAAAATATATCTTTTAAAAATCTAGTCAAAAGTACCGAATCTTATGCAATGATTTTGATATATAAAACTTATTAAGGGTTCCTGTGCAAGAAACAAATGAACAAACAAAAAAAGAAAATGTGGATTTATTTTAAGGCAGATATTTGACAGTTAGCCTCTGAAACAAGAAATGCTGAAGGTCAAAACACAGAATGGAGGATCCACAGAGCAGCATCAGCCTTTTAAATTATCAATACACACACACAAACACACACGGGCACATACACACAGACACACACGCACACACCATTGCAAGATATTCGCATACTTTCCCAAATGAAAGGCTCACGGAATGTAGTGAAATGTTCTGAATCCATTACTTCTGTTCCACTTTTCAAGCTGGCTACAATGTCTGTGCCCTTCTCATGCCACTATTGTGTTTAGATCCCAAAATACTCTACTGCATTTTTAATGAGGCCTGCCAGACTATCTGTGACTGTTTTGGACTCACTTTCACTCATTTGAGCAAGTCTTTTATGTCCTTCTTCTTTAAAGGTACAGTTCACACAAAAAATCACCAATTCATGGTCAACATTTACTCACAAAGTATGAAATACAGCAGAATCCATTCCTTTCTGCAGTTAACCACAATGAATATGCATCCGAGATTTCCAAAAGGACACAAAGAAGTCCTTTCATCAGACCAAAACAACTTTATAATTGATAATTTTTCGTTGACGTATTCCTCTGAAAGATATGAGAAGACTCCCGATTATTAGTGTCTTACAGTGAGGACTTTTTCTGATATGTCAAAGTGTCCTCTTCATACCCTGCGCTATTTAGCGAAGACTGTTTTTATCAGACACAACATGTAATTTCATGCCCCTCTCTAAAGTAATTAGCTTGGCACTGATATCTGTTTTTGACCAGTGGGAAATAAGGCTGTAATTAGCCCAATTTCTGCATTCATTATCTCTTTTTATCATTGAGATACAGCATTAAGTGGGCTCCTTCAAACTAAAACTTGCCACCACAAAGTAGGATGTTTTTTTTCTGAAAAAGAAAAGTTCTTGTACTTTTGGTCCCACGGACCCTTCTGTGAGCCTTGTCGTGTAATTAAAAGTCATTACAGATGCAAAAATTAATGGCAGAATTAAAATATGGCATAAATTCACAGTGTCGACTCATTATAAGAACAAACTAACTCAAGATTTATATAATAAGTTTGTTGTGAATCTGCATGTTCTGTAGAGTGTAAACGAATGCTGTGGTTTTGTATATATACTTATATGTGCATATACTCATTGTCGTCTCACTATGTAAAGACATAAAAATCTATTTTATCTTCACTTGACCAGGATTTTATCATTTTATGTGAAAAAAACTATTGCATTCAGTGCTTCCCACGCATACAGTGCATCTGGAAATTATTCATAGTGCTTCACTTTTTTCATGTTACAGCCTTATTCCAAAATGGATTAAATTCATTTCTTTCCTCAAAATTCTACACGCAATACCGCATAATGACAATGTGAAAAAAATATTTTTTTTAATTGTTGCAAATTTAAGAATAAAAAGCCTGCTAAATCACATGTACAGAAGTATTCACAGCCTTTGCCGTGAAGCTCTAAATTGAGCTCAGGTGCATCCTGTTTCCACTGATCATTCTTGAGATGTTTCAGCAGCTTCATTGGAGTTCACCTGTGGTAAATTCAGCTGATTGGACATGTTATGAAAAGGCATACACTTGTCTATATAAGGTCATAGGGTTGACAAAGCACAAACCAGGCAAGAATACAAAGGAATTGTCTGTAGACCTCTGAGACAGGATTGTCTTGAGGCACAAGTGTGGGGAAGGTTACAAAAATATTTCTGCTGCTCTGAAAGTTCCAATGAGCACAGTGGCCTCTATCATCCGTAAGTGGAAGATGTTTGGAACCACCATGACTCTTCTTATCGCTTAAAGAGTGTCCGGAATGAACCACCAACTTAATTTATTCATTCATTTTCTATCAGCTTAGTCATTTTATTCATTGAGGACCACTACAGCGGATTAACTGCCAATGTCATTCATTCATTCATTCATTCATTCATTCATTGATTCATTCATTTTCCTTTGACTTAGTCCCTTTATTTATCAGGGTTCACCACAGTGGAATGAACCACCAACTTCATTCATTCATTAATTCATTTATTCATTTTCCTTTGGCTTAATGCCTTTATTCATCAGGGGTAACCACAGTTGAACGAACCAACAACTTCATTCATTTTCCTTCAGCTTATTCCTTTTATTCATCAGGAATCACCACCATGGAATGAACTACTAACTTCATTCATTCATTCATTCATTCATTCATTTTCCTTTGGCTTAGTGCCTTTATTCATTAGGGGTTACCAAAATGGAATGAACCACCAACTTCATTCATTCATTAATTAATTTTCCTCCAGCTTAGTCCCTTTTTTCATAAGGGGTCAGCACAGCGGAATGAACCACCAACTTCATTCATTTATTAATACATTTTCCTTCGGCTTAGTCCCTTTATTCATCAGGTGTCACCACACCAGAATAAACCACCAACTTCATTCATTCATTCATTCATTTTCCTCCAGCTTAGTCCCTTTTTTCATAAGGGGTCAGCACAACGGAATGAACCACCAACTTCATTAATTTATTTATACATTTTCCTTTGGCTTATTCAATTTATTCAACAGTGGTCGCCACAGCGGAATGAACCATCAACTTATGCCAACTTATACAAGTTCACCTATACCACTTGTTTTTGGACTGTGGGGGAAACCAAAGCACCCGAAGGAAACCCACGCTAACACAGAGAGAACGTGCAAACTCCACACATAAATGCCAACTGACCCAGCCAAACTGGAATCAGCGACCTTCTTGCTGTGAAGTGACAGTTCTAACCACTGAGCCACCGTGTCGCCAAGAACCAAATGAACACAAAAATAAAAAAAATGTGGATTTATTTTAAGACAGAGATTTGACAGTTAGCCCGTCATCTGAAATGAGATGCTGAAGGTCAAAACACAGAGAGTCACTGGTGGTGAGGTGAGGAACCACAGACCAGCATCAGCTTTTTAAATTATCAATAAAGACACAGACACACACATGTACACGCAAAGCAAGATAATCACATACTTTACATATATATATATATATATATATATATATATATATATATATATATATATATATATAAATATATATATATATATATATATATTTTTTTTTTATATATATACATTTTTTTGTATATGTATTCATTTAACCAAAACTTATATACCAATACCTGTGATCTAAAAGTTCTTTAGTAATATTAAATAAATTGTTTATTGAAGAGATGAAGGTATTTGATTAATATTTTCTTCATGAAAAATCTATCACTGGCCATGCTAACATGTCTCTCAGGGTCAATATTTCTCATTTTGCATCTATGCACTGAAGCATATTTTTTTTCTAATGAGATTTAACCGAAAATATCTCATAGATTTTTTTTTTTCTTCATCAAAGCTGACCTCAGTCATTTATTAGCACCGTTAGATAAGTCTTCTGAATCACAGTCCAGGAGGGAGTCGAACTGTGCATGTAACGTAACTAAAACGGGCACTTTCATTAAGTTGCGCTCTTCAAAAATGGGCTAGATTCCAATCAGACATTCTGGCAGAGGCAAACGGTGAGAACCCAGAGCTGGCTGACATCTCACGCACAGCTGACATCTCTCTCTCACTCTCTCTCTCTCTCTGAGACACTCACAAATTATAGCAATTTCGTTAGTCCTGCATTTATAGTTTTGTCACTTGAAAAATCTATATTTAGCCAAAAACAATCAGCTTTTCCTGCTGTTTAGCCACTGACCGGTCGAGGAGGGCTGGATTACCTGGAGAGAGGCATCCGTTTACATTACCATTCATCTCCATAGTAACTGGGGTTAGACATGGGCGTTTCGAAACATATTTTTGAGCCAGCCTCCTCAGTTATAATATAACTGACATCCTTTCTTTTGTGGAACATAAAAGAAGAGATTTTGTACACTGAAGTCAAGGTCCAAAGAATAATTATATTTATTTCCAATATTTATATGGTTTATGGTATTTTGCTCAAAAATATTTATTAAAAAAATCTAATTGATTATAGGGTATGGAATTAATTGACGGAAGGGTAGATGATAGATAGATAGATAGATAGATAGATAGATAGATAGATAGATAGATAGATAGATAGATAGATAGATAGATAGATAGATAGATAGATAGATAGATAGATAGATAGATAGATAGATAGATAGATAGATAGATAGATAGATAGATAGATAGATAGATAGATAGATAGATAGATAGATAGATAGATAGATGTGTTTTCATCGAAGTTGTTCACAATATTTATCCATTCACCGAATTTGTGATGTAGTCTGATGTGTAAATATTTAGCTGCAGTTAGCACTTCTGCCTTTGGATTTACAGGTATTTTGGAATGGATGTCTAAATGATGTTTTCCGGGAAAAATCTGGAACGTCCTGCCCTGTGTGAACAGTATTTTTTTAACATCTACCGTTAAAGTTGTTATGGAAAGGGGCTAAAGAGAGAGATTGTGTGTGTGTGTTTGCATGTAAATGGCAAGGGCATATCTAATAGCTCATAGTAACATGTTAGCTACCTCTTTGCAAATATGTGTGAGGTGGTTGATCCCTGTTAACTCTTGGTGAAGCATATTTGATTTCCCAGATAAACCAAGACTCTGAGTTACTGTCACTGGGTTGTGATGGTTACTACTAATGTTTGAGGGCAGCGCATTTATTTTAAGTAGTAATCAAAACTGTCTGGAACTACCTATGCAAAGATCATATTGCACCCCTTCCAGCCATTTCAGAATTTCAAAAGACTATGGAATAATTTTCAATGTATGATCTTTACAAATAATGATTATTCCCAACAAAATATGAATGTATTTACTGTATCTAGGTAAATGAGGGATCAGGCGGTCATGAAAAACAAGCCGCAGGTTGTATAGCATCTTAAATCAAGCTTCTCATTACTGGCTGCATAAACTGAAGCTTCATCTTCACAAATGAGAAGTCAGAGGTTTAGTTCTTCTCAAACCCATAATTGTACTGTGTGCCAATACAGTTATCTGGAGGATGGAGTTGTTTGTGGGCCACAAATAATAGGGATCATCTCCTTTCCACCTTCTGGTGCTTTTCTGAAGCTGGTTACTGTAAGTGTGCTGTTTAGAGACAGGAGAGAATGATACATTTCTCACTGTGTTGTGATGTTAGGAACTGTCTCTAGGCTTTTCATATGCTGCATATTAGATAAACAGACTTCTAATCAATGCTTGTAATCCCTCCGTAAAGAAGCACAGATGCACAGCATGTCTGTCCTGAAACCAGCATGAAATCTAATTAGTGCTGGATGAGAAGTAAATATGGATACTTAGTGAAAAAAAGTTAGCAAATGTAAGCAATATGCATGATTTTTCAGTATTTTACTTTCATCTACTGTAGATGATTGAGATGGGTTGTGTTGTGTTGTGTTGTGTTGTGTTGTGTTGTGTTGTGTAATTGAAGAGATTCTGCCTATTCTAAGAGTCACTTTACTAGATTTCATTATTTGAATGCAAACTATGGAGAGTATGTGTGTATATATATAGATGGATGGATGGCTGGATAGATTGGAAAATAGATGGCTTGGAAGATACATGTCTGTGTGTATATATATATAATATATGATAATAATAATAATATTTAATAATATAATAATAATATAATATTATAATATAATAATAATATAATATTATAATATAATAATAATATTTATATATAATAATAATATATATTTCAATAATATTTGTTGAAGATGAAGTGTGTGACTAAATCATTGACTCACTGTCATTATCTAATTTTTGATGAAAAATGTATTTTATATATTTACACACACACATATATATGTGTATACACACACACACACACACACACACACAAAATACATTTTTCGTCAAAAATGAGATAATGACACTGAGTCAATGCTTTTGGCACACACTTCATCTTCAACAAATATTTTAGCTTCAAATCATCTGAATTGCATTCATAAATAACAGTTTGTTGGCAAAAGCCACTAAATGCCACTTGCTCTTGACAGCAAAAGCCACTATATCCCTAGGAACCAATCAGAAAATGCTAATCAAATCATGTTTTCAATGTAGCAGCGCACTGATAGGCGACTTTTATGAGGAGACTGTTTTATTCCACTTCAGTTCAGGAGTTTGATGAACTGGAATATCCTGTCCGACTGTCAGTGAATGGCAAATGAAAATGTGCCTTACCTCAACTCTGTGCATTATAAGAAAAAGAAAACACACTGTACAGTCGGAAATGTAGCGTGCATTAATAACATGCTTTTGCTCAGCGACACTACTTTGAACGAGTCTGATTTACTATACATTAAACAACAACACTTTTTAAGAAAGAAGTTAAGATGTCGTTTTGTTTTTTTTTTTCATCCCAGATGTATGCTACGAGAACAAAAAAAGATACAAAAAACATATCAAGACTTTGATTATGGTGAGAATGAATGAATGAAGGACTTTCTAAAAGTGTCTAAGAGACATCCCCTTTTTTTCCCAGTAGGCCTACCTTGTGTTTTATTACCTAATTTAAGCTATTTTTAAAAAGATAAATAAATACTAAACTATACATTATTTATATTACTTAATATATGCCTGATAAGCTTTTTATATTAACGGACAATGTACAGATATTGCTGTTTCACAATGTTTTTACACTACATTATTTGAATCTAACATGCTTAGCTCGCAATGTTTGCAATGTTTACATTGCTCTGCTTACATTAAATCTAAATCCTTAATATCTGAAATGACAACAGATTGTTAAGATTTAATTAATGTCAGATTTAATGTTATTGATTTGTGCACTTACTTTACAGATTTCATTAATTCATTTTTCTTCTGCTTTGTCTATGCTTTACCAGTGGTCACCACAGCGGAATGAACCGCCACTTGCTTGACAGATTCATGTGTTTTTACTTGTAGGTGGTTTGTGTAATGTGTTTAAAATTTGGTAAAATAATTTCCATCTTTAGTGATTTTTTTTTAGCTAATTACAGTGTTTTGTCCCAACATGTGGATTAAGAGGTTTATGGTTGGCTGACTGGCCGGATGGATAGATGGATGGATGTTAAGATATATGTGTATATACCATATATAGAAAGACAGATGGATGGATGAATGGACAAATGGGTGGACAGACAAGTGGATGGATGGATGGATGGATGGATAGACAAATGGGTGGATGAATGGATGGATGGATAGATGAATGGATGCACAGATGGATAGACAGACAGATAGACAGATATATGAAAAGTTGATGTTTGATAAACAAATTAAGTGGAAGTGGAAGGCTTGAAACTAATTCAAATTAACAAATGAACAAACAAATAACTGAACGAATATTTAAAACAAATTCCCTTTAGTTTAACTAAACTATATATTTGCATGTTTGCATTTATTTATTTATTTGAATTCATGCAGTTTTCAACAATTGTGATGAGCAATTTGGGGGAAAACAATTTGACAATATTGCTCAGCCTCTAAGGCTAATATGAAGCCTGCAGGGTTAATGGTAATAATATGAATCAATGGTAAATCAGCTCTGTGTCCTGTATAACAGCACAAGTGTCTTTGTGCATCAATACTAATAACCAAGAGGTAGTATGATACTCAGCTTGACTAATGACCATGTCAAAAAGAAAATTCATCACTGTCGGCGGATATGAAAAACCATTACCTGCCTACATCAGACAAACGTCTTCAGAAGCAGCATTTCAGCCTCTGAAGACCCTCCAAACTCATCCAGGACCCCAGGACAGGCATTTCATTTTCTGCAAAAAGACATTTCACCCTGTCTTTATTACAGTTCTACTGCATAATGACTTATTTCCAGCCTTCTTTTGATAATAGAACTGGAATTAATCTTAGCGCTGCCTAAGAGATTATGCATCGCAGCGTAATTAATTTCCTCACATTTAATTAGATATTCCGCACACCTGGTTTATGAGCATATTAACTGATGAGTTTATGGGATCTTCATGTTTAGGGGTCTGCGGTCTGAACCGTCAAACTGATTCTAATTGTCAGAGATTATTTCCTTTATGCTTAATATTATGATGATCATTTCCTTCATGAGGAGAATGTCCCTATGATTTGGTCGACTGATTATACGTATAAAAAGATTATTAAAAATTTTTCTTAACTATTGTATGTAAAACACTTTTTTGCAGATATTTTTTTTTTATCTTACAACCCAAGGTGTTCTTCATCCATATTTATATGCACATTAAACTTGCAAAAAACTTATGTTATGGAGCTTAAAAGGGGCTTAAAAAGTAATTTAAAATACAAAAAATAAAACAACAAAAAGTTGTTATTATATTATAATTGATTAACTTGTAAAATGTTTTTAAACATGAACATACATTTATTTAATAGTCTTATTTTATGGTTAGGCTCTTTTATTGGGATTTTTACTCATATCTACAGTGTATATAAATGTACTGCTTATTGCCTACTACTTAATTATAGCTGTTTACTTAATTATTGCTGTAGAAAATAAAAGTGTTTTTTATTTTATGTTTTTTAAATAAGTAATAATAAATACAAAATACATTTAAAGTCAGAATTATTAGCCCCTTTTTGATTTTCTATTCTTTTTTTTTTAAATATATTTTCCAAATGATGTTTAACAGAGCAAGGACATTTTCACAGTATGTCTTTCATCTGGGGAACATGTTATTTGATTTATTTTGGCTGGAATAAAAGCAGTTTTTAATTTTTTTATCCATTTTAAGGTTAAAATTATTAGCCCCTTTAAGCTATATTTTTTTTCGATAGTCTACAGGACAAACCATTGTTATACGTTATAACACAATTAACCTAGTTTAGGATTTAAATGTCATTTAAGCTGTGTAGAAGTGTCTTGAAAAATATCTAGTCAGATATTATTTACTGTCATCATGGCAAAGATAAAATAAATCAGTTATTAGAAATTAGTTATTAAACTATTATGTTTAGAAATATGTTGAAAAAAATCTTCTCCGTTAAACAGAAATTGGGGAAAAATAGAGAGAGAGAGGGGGGGGGGGTGTGGCTGTAATAATTCAAGCGGGGGGGGGGGGGGGGGGGTGTGTGTAATATTTCTTACTTCAACTTTACTTACAGTAAAGTTTTTGTACAGCAATAGATGAATAAATAAAAGTTAACCAGGGGTGCGTTTCTGAAAACCATTGTTAGCCAGCTAAGTTCGCAAGTTTCTTTGTTACAAATTTAGTGCATTGATTTGGCATTTCCCAAATCAATCATTCCAACACATATTTGCAAACTGCGTACTTAAACGTTTGCAACTTCACCTGTAGAGCTGTAGTTTGAATCATTGCTCTTGGTTGTGTTCTATTCCAAGTAATCCCTCTATGCCTTTTTCATATAGAATGTTCAAACATTTAAACTCGGAATTATAAAAAAAAAAAAAAAAAAAATGAAATCATCTTTTTGAGGTTCTAATTTGATTTCAAAGTATTTTTACAGTTTAGTTTTAGCAATCTTCGTATTGAAAATTGTGCTCGGTTTATGACTACTAAAGCTATACGTGACCTATTGAAAGTGGAATCTACTCATGTCTCCAAAGCTTGTGAAAGCAAAAAAAAAAAAAATATATATATATATATATATATATATATATATATATATATATATATATATATATATACAGTATATATATATATATATACATATATCAGGAAAATAAAATTCCAGATTATCCAGGAAATGTATTAGATGAAGCAAAAGATCAATTGATTTGCAAAGGTTTTCAGTTATCACTACTAGAAAGAAAGAAAGAAAGAAAGAAAGAAAGAAAGAAAGAAAGAAAGAAAGAAAGAAAGAAAGAAAGAAGGAAGAATTCAAAAATATTAGTTTGTAGTTAATGAAATGACAACTTTATTCACTTATTTCTGACTTTCAATTAAGATAAAAAAAAATAATAATAATACTCAATTTCACACTTATGTATGGAAGTTTAAACCATATGTTCTTGAAATAACCCATGCTAGTTTCTGCCCTGCTTTCCCCATATTTATACATTTGCACAATCAATTGAAGTGTATTTTATGTTCTATAAACAGCAAAATAATCATGTAACACTTGGACTAAGCCACTTTGTACAAACCTATGCATGATTGAACAGGAAGTATAAGACTGCAATTACTGACGACTCATTTCAGGCAGTTCAGAATCCCCTCTTTTGGGAGACAATAACTCCATTTATCCTGCACTTTGATCTTGAATCTTCATAGACCTTTTCCAAACTGTTGCATTACACCCTACGTGAAATGTCAGATCTAAAGTAAGCATAATAGGGCCACTTTAAATCCTTTTTAAACATGTTTAATCTGATTAAAGTATATTTTTGAAGAAGCTGATGGTCACTGCAGTCTCTGAAATGTATATAGCACCAGCCACATTATATATGGGCGAGGCAGTGGCGCAGTAGGTCGCAGCAAGAAGGTTGCTGGGTCCCTGGTTCGAACATTGGCTCAGTTGGCATTTCTGTGTGGAGTTTGCATGTTCTCCCTGCCTTCGCGTGGGTTTCCTTCGGGTGCTCCGGTTTCCCCCACAGTCCAAAGACATGTGGTACAGGTGAATTGGGTAGGCTAAATTTTCCGTAGTGTATGAGTGTGAGTGTGAATGTGTGTGTGGATGTTTATATATATAGTAAAAATCAAGGACATTTACGTTGCAGAATTTTTCTTCAGAGAACTAGAAAACGTGCCAAGTTCACATATTTGCTTCTTTGTAAGACAATACAGTCAGATACTACTTTAAAAAAGAATCGTATTGTGTTTTGTATTGGATGTTTGTTATGTTTTGGTTGCATCCCGCCTACAGTCAGTTCACCCAAGAGTATTTAAAAAATACAGGCTGCCAGTTGGCCAAAAACACAGCCATAGAATACAGAAGCTAATGCAAATATAGAGTCAGAGATCAAAGATTTAACACTAGTAACGCCGTTTGGGTTGTTATTTGACCCATGGATAGGTCAAATATGGACAAAACCACCCGGGTTATTGTTTGTGTGGTTGTTTAGGAATACTTTAGGATTTCTGTCTCTGTTTATTTGTACAGGTATGCTAACTTGTTTTTGAGCTCTTATATGGTTAATACTTGGCCTTATTTTATTTTATGACAAAGTGTATGGTTTTAATTGAATGTGCTGTTTTATCTATGTAATATTAAACTAGTTTAACAAGAATTTTAGAAATGACAAATTTACATTTCATCAATATACCTGGTTCTTGTGCTGGTGAGAAAAACAACAGTGACTGTCTTTCCATCTCTCCTTCAAGTAAAATAAATGCAACCCCACATCTACTTAAGGAGATTTAGAGAAACTATTAAAGACAAAGAGCGATAGAGAGAAAACACACAGATCAATCAATCAATTAGTCCCTTTATTCATCAGGGGTCACCACAGCGGAATGAACCACAAACTTGTCCAGCATATGTTTTGCACAGCGGATTGCCTTCCAGCTGTAACCTAGTACTGAGAAACACCCATACACTCTCACATACACAGGCATACACTAAAGCCATTTTAGTTTATTCAATTCACCTATAGCAGCAGTTCTGTGGGCGCAAATGCCTTGTTGTTGCCAGATGTCAGAGCAGAATGGCCAGACTCGAGTTATTCAAGCTGATAGAAAGGCAACAGTAACTTAAATAACCACTCACTACAACCAAGGTATGCAGAAGAGCATCTCTGAATGCACAACATGTCCAACCTTGAAGCAGATGGGCTACAGCAGCAGAAGACCACAGCGTGTGCTGTGTCAGCTAAGAACAAGAAACTGAGGCTACAATTCCCAAAGGCTCACCAAAACTGGACAATAGAAGAGTGGAAAAAAGTTGCCTGGTCTGATGAGTCTCGTTTTCTGCTGCTACAATTGGTCAGAATTTGGTGTCAACAACATAAAAGCATGGATCCATCCTGCCTTGTATCAACCGTTCTGGCTGCTGGTGGTGTAATGGTGTAGGGGATATTTTCTTGACAGACTTTGGGCCCATTCGTACCAATTGAGCATTGTGTTAATGCCACAGCTTACCTGAGTATTTTTGCTGACCATGTCCATCCCTTTATGACCACGGTGTAACCATATTCTGATGGCTACTTTCAGCAGGATAACGCACCATGTCATAAAGCGTGAATCATCTAAGACTGGTTTCTTGAGCATGACAATAAGTTCACTGTACTAAAATGGCCTCCACAGTCACCAGAATACAATCCAATAGAGCACCTTTGGGATGTGGTGGAACGAGAGATTCACATCATGGATGTGCAGTCGACAAATCAGCAGAAGCTGTGATGCTATTATGTTAATATAAACCAAACTCTCTGAGGAATATTTCCAGTACCTTGTTGAATCTATGACACAAAAGATTAAGGCAGTTCTGAAAGCTAAAGGTGGTCCAACCTGGTACAAGTAAGGTGTACCTAAGAAAGTGATGTATAATCCTTCAACACACACACACACACACACACAAAAAAAAAAAAACAAAATCTAACATTACAATTACACAATTTAGTTACTAGTATAAGATCAGTTTATTTTTACAATCTCCTGTGCTCAAAACCTTACTCAAAGCCCAAATGTCATTAAAACTCTCTACATTATTTTTTTATGTAAAATATGCCAACTCTTCCTTGATTCTGTCTGTTATAAGAGCCTTTAAAGATCTACCACCCCTTCTCCTTCCAATTTCCTTCCACGTGCTAAAATTGATTAATGATTTTTGTTTTCCTATTCGGTGCAGCACACTTTGCTCCAAAATTAAATCATTAATTATGAAACACTCATCCTATGACCGAACCATCTGAGGACTGAAACAAAACAGAGAAAAAGACATAGAAACAGAGAGTGAAAGTAGATAACTTAGACAACAGGTGTATTTTGCTTCAGCCCACTAGTGTCTGAAGTGTGTTAAGGGAAGAGCCCTTCAGTGCATTTATGATACAGACGACAGAGTCTCGAAACGAACAGACACCCAGCTAGAAAAATAGAGTTTAAGGTTTCCACGACAACAACAGGTCAAGGAGAGTTCAACAACTGAAAACACACATGGAGGACAGAAACAGACCAGACAGTGTCATTGCACTGCACCACAAAGAATACGCTTTTTTCTGCCCACTTTAAAGCAGACAGAGAAATAAAGCACAAGGTAAGACTACATTTATCTGAATGAAATCGTCACAGTGAAAGAAAGAGATGTACATGTGTTTGTAGGGTTTCTCTACCAACAGCTGCATTTTAATTGAAAAACAGTAAAGAATCCAACTTGTTGCAGAAAACTTTAGCTACAATTATGCAAATCTGTTTTATTAATATTTATTTTAATATAATTTACATAATTCCTAAATGAATCAACTGTTTGGACAAATTAACTGATTAAATGACTCAATGATAGCAGTTCATTCATTCAATCGGCTTAGTCTCTATTTCAGAGCTCACCACAGCGGCTGAACGGCCAACTATTCCAGCATGTTTTATGCAGAGGATGTCTTTCCAGCCCCAACATAGTACTGTGAAACACTCATTCACATTCATTCAAACATACACTCATAGACTATGGAAAATTTTATTTATTCAAATTCACCTATAGCACAAATCTTTGGACTGGGGAGAAACCGGAGCACCTGGAGGAAACCCACGCCAACATGGGGAGAACATGCAAACTCCACACAGAAATGCCAACTGGCCCAGCTGGGACTCAAACCAGCGAATTTCTTTTGTGAGGCAACAGTGCTAACCACTGAGCCACTGTGCCACCCATAGTTGGCACTTTTAGGTTTTTATGCTTAGAAAACATAAACAAAGACTTATTTTTGTATAAATGTCAAATATTTAAAAAGTATTCACCCAAAATGTTCTGTCATGGTGTACTCACATCTATGACATTCTTTCTGGCATTTACAAAATGTTCTGAGATGCTTTAATAATTAAAAGTGCATGGTGACAGCTTACAAATGACTCAAATAATGACAATCATTTGTAAAAGAATGACACAAAAGTATAAAATAAGTGGGACAAAAAATCATTATAGTCCAAAAATTTTCAAAATTATGGCAGAGCACTCAATCAGACAATTAACTGTCATATACTAAAACACACAAGTCAAGTCAAGCTTTATTGTCATTCTGCTACATCTGTGGACATACAGAGGAACGAAACGTTGTGTCACTCAGGACAACAGTGTACACTAGTACATCATATTGAACATTTTTTTTTTTTTCATCACCAATCATCATAGAACAGTTTCTCATGCAATTTGTGATGCATTCTGGAAACAGGAGATGAGCCCCTGGTCTAATGCACCACCTGGCTTGAGAAACCCGTTCTCAAAGACTTACTTTTAGTCTTTTTTTTTTGGGGTATTATAATACATATAATCTATTAGATATAATGTATTACAAATTCTGAATGCCTTCGGCAGAATTCAAATGAGCCATTATAATCTAGATTAATCCAGATTAATTCCAAGATTACAGTGAGATTAATCTAGATTTAAAAAAAAAAATGTATATCTATTAATATAAATTCTACACATTTTTATTGGCAAGTGGTAGCTCTTTAAAAATGTATATTAAACCCATAGAATAATAAAATAAAATAAAAAGAAAAAAACATTTCAAGCAGAAATAAACATTAAAGCCTGTAAAAACCCCAAAACATTTATTCCTTCTCGCACAAATCCTTATTGTATGGTAGATTTCAAGTAATGAAGACTCATTCCAGCACAGTGAGTTGCACAGTACTATCATATCATGTTGAATAGTAGTTTTACAATACTTGTCCACTGTTCCTGTGCTTTTAAGATATTTTAAATGTATTCATTTACAGTATAAATCATACATTTAATAATTAATACATTTAAACAAATGTTTATATGTTTGACCTTTCCAAAATAGCAAATTTACTTCATTAAATGCTTTTTTTTTACTGCAATGTTAATACATTCAATGAATAGAATAAATTAATTCAAAGTGTTTAGAATTACCAGGTCACATGACATTTTAATGACCAAAACAAGACATACTTATTCACAAAGTCTTCATTGAGATGTCGGACCAATGTTAAAACAAAACACGTTGCAAGAACAGAACATTTAAACATACCTCAATTTGCCCATCACTAGATAAAGATAAGATAAACTAGGAACAATGGTAGGAGATAACATAAATCACAAGAATAAAAGAACACGGCTAGACAAGGAAATTAAAATGCTATGTGAAGTTACAGGTTCGTTTTAACTAACAAAACAAGCAAACAACACTCAGCAATTTGCGTGAGCAGATGTGGTGTATACTGTAAATAGCCTGTGTCCTTGAGCAGCTTCAGCTGTGAGTGTTTGCAATCAGAAAGAATCAGGAACTGGTGTGTGTGTGCGGTGCATGCTGTAAATCGTAGTACATTTGGTGGCAGAGTTGTAGTTCTCAGCAATCCGCAGTAGCTAGATCACTGGCGACTGTAACAATATATACGGATATGAAACTTAAGAATATGGAAGGAAATTAATATGGACGGATATAGTGTTGAACTGTTAACCCCTTGAGATGAATCATCTCATTTTCAAAGGGGTCCCACTTTAGTCACGTGAGCTGGGTGTTTCGAATCACTTTAGTCATGTGACCTTGGTGTTTCGAATCACCTTACCCATGTGACCTGGGTGTTTCGAAACACTTTGAATTTATTTGTTTTATTTATTGAATAGGAAAACCCATTGAGATGAATCAGCTCATTTTCGAGGGGCTCCCACTTTAGTCACATGACATGGGTGTTTCGAATCACTTTAGTCACATGACCCTGGTGTTTCGAATCACCTTTGTCATGTGACCTGGGTGTTTTGAAACACTTGAATTTATTTTTTTTTATTTATTGAATGGGATAACCCCTTGAGATGAATCATCTCAATTTCAAGGGTGTCCCCAAGGGTGAATCACTTTAGTCACGTGACCTTGGTGTTTCGAACCACCTTAGTCATGTGACTTGGGTGTTTCAGATCATGCTTCGGCGCAGTGTTTCAAATTACATTCAAATTGCACTTCGGGATCTCAACATTGTGTCAAAATGTCAGTTTTTCATCAGCCATCCCTACCTTTCTCTGGTTTTGATTACTTGTTTATCCTGTTTATCGACTACTTGTTTATCCTGTTTATCGACAACAACTTTTGGATTATCTATATGTTGCCGATGGCTCCTTTTGTTGACCCTTGCCTAATTTACAATCATTGTAAATAAATCTGCATTTGGATTCGCACCTCTGTGAAATACTCTATCAGTTACACATATATAGTTAATATGTGAACTTCAGCAATATTTGCATAGGTTTCTTGCATAGGTGGTCATGTTTTCTAGTCCTGAGAAAACCATTTATGTTTTACTTTTACCACCACATATTGGAAATTTTACATTTAAACTGTAAAAACCACAATGTATAAAGTGATTAATTGACTTTACTTAAAAAAGTGAGTAACCCCGTTGCCTTAAATAGATTAAGCCATTAAACTTATGTGTGCGTCATTTAAAAGATGAAGTGACCTTTACAGTTACAATGGATTTACTCTTTTTTACA